>NC_058085.1:11802067-12102067 GCF_014858855.1 Bufo gargarizans
GGGCAATAATTGCCACCTGTTTTTCAAAGAATGAATGACCTCACTCATTGAACTCTACACTGCTATTATTTTGAACATGCCCCTTTCAATTCGGGAATCAATTACACAGAATCAGCAGCATGCATGTCATGACTGTTGGATTTCTTTTACTCTACTACACCTGCTAGTAAATTATTTGCCATGTAGAAATATAATTTCTACCAAAAACTGTGATTGATCAGGTTAGTGATGTCTGACTGCTATTATTTTGAACACAACTGTATATATATATATATATATATATATATATATATATATATATATATATATATATATATATATATACACACACACACACACACACACATACATACATACACACACACACATCTAAACAAATTCCCAAGTAATAAACCATATATAATTTAGGGAAGGATAAGTAGGGTGCTGTCATATCGGATTCCTGGAAAACTATTTACCGGTAAGTCTAAATTCTACTTTCTAGGACGTCCTCCATGAAAGAACACACAGAGCAATACCAGATAAACTAGGGAGGGACAACAGCCTGTAGGACTTTACGTCCAAAGGCTAGGTCTCTATTAGCAGACAGATAGGTCTAGTCTGTAGAAGGTTTGAAAACTAGACCAGATAGCTGCCCTGAAGATTTGTTCCAGTGAGACATTAGCTCCTTCCGCCCAAGAAGCAACCACTGCTTGAGTAGAATGGGCTGTGACTTTGAATAGGCTTTATTCTGGGAAGTACAAGCTTGCTGGATTGTTGATTTAATACATCTTGCAATAGTGGATTTTGAAGCTTATTTTCCCTTATTCTTCCCTGCGAATTGTACAAATAAAGCTGAATCTTTCCTGAAGGGGCGAGTGACTTCTAAATATTGTATTACTGAACGACGAACATCTGGAGAACATTGGACAAACATCTTTTGGATAAAGGCTGGGTCTAATTTTAAGATTACTCGGTCATCCAGAATCCTCATATATGGTTCTCTTGAAGAAAAAGCCTGTATCTCTCCTACTCTTCTTGCCGATGTTATGTCCACTAGAAATATTCTTTTGAAAGAGAGCATTTTTAGGGGGAAGTGATACTCCTGGGACTGCGCCCAATATGGAGGGGGTGGGGGGGTGGGAGCGATATATTGGTGCTGTCATGTTGGACTCCTGGAAAAACAATTACCGGTAAGACTAATTACCGATTTTCAGGACATACCCCATGACAGCACATGGGAGAAATACCCAGTTTAACTTTTTAGGGGGGAGGGGGGGCACTGCTTGAAGGACCTTCCGTCCAAACACTAAATTCTGATTAGTGAGGAGGTCCAAACGATAATGTTTGCAAAAAGTATTATAATTTGTCCATGTAGCTGCTCTACAGATTAGGTCTATCGTGGCATTAGCTTTCTCTGCCCACGATGTTGAATGGGCTTTAATGGAGATTGGACAGTCCTTTTTTTGTAAGGAGGATGCCCTTCGAATTGTATCTTTTTCTAAACAAACCTTGGCAAGATTGATTACTTTCTGGCCTTTATTTTTCCTCCATGCTGAATGAATACATTTGAATCCCGTCTCCAAGATTCTGTTGACTTGAGATATTTAACCATCGTTCTCCGCACATCGAAGCAATGGAAACGCTCCTCTTTGGCATTTTAGGAGAATTACAAAAGGAAGGAAGAATTATTTTTTGCTCTTTAGGGAAGGAGCAGACTACTTATGGTAAAAAGGCTGGGTCTGATTTTAAGATTACTCTATCATCAAGAATTTTTAGATAGGGTTCTTTCATAGAGAGAGCTTGAATCTCTCCTATCCTATGGGCAGAGGTCATGGCTACCCGGAAGGCAGCTTTCAGAGTCAAATATTTTGAGATATCATCTAATGGTTCAAACTAAGGCTCACAAAAGGGAGTTTAGGACTAAGGTTAAATCCCATGTATGGATCATTTGCTTTATTGTAGGTCTTAATAGAAACATAGAATGTGTCGGCAGATGAGAACCATTTGGCCCATCTAGTCTGCCCAATATACTAAATACTATGGATAGGCCCTGGCCCTATCTTATATGAAGGATGGCCTTATGCCTATCCCATGCATGCTTAAACTCCTCCACTGTATTTGCAGCTACCACTTCTGCAGGAAGGCTATTCCATGCATCCACTACTCTCTCAGTTAGGCCCCATGCACACGGCCGTGTTTCACGGCCGTGTGCGGGCCGTGGAACCGCGGCCTGGATCCCTCCTGAGAGCAGGAGCGCACGGCGTCACTGGTTGCTATGACGCCGTGCGCTCCCTGCTGCCGCCGCAATACAGTAATACACTGGTATGATCTATACCAGTGTATTACTGTTCTGTGCCGGCAGCAGGGAGCGCACGGCGTCATAGCAACCAGTGACGCCATGCGCTCCTGCTCTCAGGAGGGATCCAGGCCGCGGTTCCACGGCCCGCACACGGCCGTGGAACACGGCCGTGTGCATGGGGCCTAAGGGTAATACTTCCTGATATTACTTTTAAACCTTTGCCCCTCTAATTTAAAACTATGTCCTCTTGTAGCAGTTTTTCTTCTTTTAAATATTCTCTCCTCTTTTACCTTGTTGATTCCCTTTAAGTATTTAAAGGTTTCTATCATATCCCCTCTGTCTCGTCTTTCTTCCAAGCTATACATGTTAAAGGTCCTTTAATCTTTCCAGGTAAGTTTTATCCTGCAATCCATGTACCAGTTTAGTAGCTCTTCTCTGAACTCTCTCCAAAGTATCAATATCCTTCTGGAGATATGGTCTCCAGTACTGAGCACAATACTCCAAATGAGGTCTCACTAGTGCTCTGTAGAGCGGCATGAGCACCTCCCTCTTTCTACTGGTAATTCCTCTCCCTATACACCCTGGACACGGCTTTGAAAAACCTCTTAACCCATCTATGTTCAGCTAATGGGAAATCTAGGAAAGCCGAAATAGCCGATACTTGGACTTTTAAGGTAATTGGGCTCAAACCCAAATCAAAACCTTTCTGAAGAAAGTCTAGGATATGTGAAATGGTAGGTGAGGAACCGTCTGGGTGTTCCGTGGACAATCAGTAACCAATTTTTTTTCCAGATTTTCCCGTATATGGCCAAAGTAACTGGCTTGTGACTATTTTGTAATGTTGCAATTACTTTTTCCAAAAGACCTTACCTTTTAAGCATTTCAGGATCCAGGCCGTCAAATTCAAGGTTTTCAGATCTGGGTGTTTCAGAGGGCCCTGAACCAGAAGATCCTGTCTCCTTGGGAGGATTAATGGCTCTTCTATACACTGAGAAACAAGTGCAAGCTACTTTTGGGCCAAGCCTGAGTAATCAATAGCACATTTGTCGTTCTCTAGCCAATCTTCCTCAATATTGCCGGAATAAGAGGAATTGGTGGGAAGGCATAGGCGAAATCCATGTTCCAGGTTTGTGACATTGCATCCACTGCTAGAGGACTGTGGATTTAAAGAGTGAAATTGGCTTGTTTGTGTTTACTCTGGTTGCAAATAGGTATATCTGAGGCTGACCCCATTTGTGACATAACTCCTGGAATACTACTTAGTTTAGCATCCACTCTCCAGGATTGACTTTTTCCTGCTCAGAAAATCTGCCATCATGGTTTCTTTTCCCCTTAGATGTAAGGCTGAGATTGATAACAAGTTTGATTGGGCCCAGTGAAAAATCTGATTTGACACCCTCTGCAGCAAGGCGTTTCTGGTTCCCCCCTGGTGTTTGAGGTAACACACCATAGTAATGTTGTCTGAGAAGATCCTTAGATGCTTCCCTTTTATGATATGTTTCAGAGTCTTCAGAACTGCTGTTAGTTCTTTAAAGTTTGATGATCCCAGGCTCTCTAGAGGTGACCATTTTCGCCACCTAGGCTCCCCCAGCCTAACTTGCTGGCATCTGTGGTAACAGTCACTATTGGATCCAGTTTCCAGGGAATTCCTTTCTATAGTTTGTTTGGAGTTATACACCAGTTTAGGGAGTTTTTTTACCCCTGTGGTAAAGAAAATCTCTTTGTCTAGATGGTCTTGAATGAAAATGGGCCCAGGGAATCATGGGTATGCAAGATGTCATGATGCCCAGAATCCTCACTGCCACAGAATCTTATTATGCAACTTTTCTTATTTTTGCAGTGTTGGAATTTTATTACCATTGTATTTTGTTTGGTTATAGGTAGAAAAGACATTTCTTTCACTGAATCTAGACGTGTACCCAAGAAAATCTTCCTGGTTTCCAATCGCAGATCTGATTTGATGAAGTTGATTATCCATCCCAATTTTGTCAGCACCTCCAGTGTTCATTGAAGAGGATCTTTTAATATCTTCTGAGATTGGGCTGTTAATAAAAATTCGTCCTGGTATGGGATCATAATTATTTTGTAGTGTCAGGTGACCCATCACTTCTACCATCAATTGGTAAAAATCCTCTGAGCTAACAGGATTCTGAATGGCAGACATTGAAATTGGAAATGACGTATGTGGCTGTTCACTTTTATTGCAAATCTCAGATATTTTTGACGATGATGAGGATGAATAGGGATATGATAATATGCATCCTTCAGGTATATTGTGCACATGAATGCTTCTTAGGTAATGGCTGACCGAATAGATTCCATCTTGAACTTCCGATCAACCTGTTCAGGAATTTGAGGTTTATAATTGTCCTTAACTATCTTTTTTTTTTTTTTTTTTTTTTTTACCAGGAATAGTTTGGAATAATGACTTTTGAAATGTTGATGCTTAGGTACTGGAACAATGGCCTTCATCTTGCACAGAGACTGAATATCCTGTAGAAGTTGATTCTGTAATGTTTTTTAATGAGGATTGGTTATCTGAAAACACTGTGGGGGAGGAGACTTGATTTCTAGTTTGTAACCCTCCTGAATAGTTCGGATTACCCAGGGATTTTTTGTAATGGAAATCCATTCCTGGCTGAAAAAAAAACAAGTCTTCCTCCTACAGGGATGCCATCACTGTTTAACGGGATTATTTGTGTTCTTAGGGTTGAGAAGGAAACCCGCTTCCTCTGCCTCCTTTCAGGTAGCTCCATCTACCAGATTTTCCCTTCCCTCTACTCGATGAGTACTGGAAATGTCTGTTTGTTCTCCGAAAGGGATGACTTTTCCTGGGCTTCTCTTTTGGAAATCTTTTTTTCTTGACAGCCGCTCTCTTTCTAAAATGGTGTCCAATACCAGTCCAAATACGTAAGAACTGTAAAACGGTATTGCCCACAACTTATTTTTAGAAGCTAGGTCGCCCGTCCAGGTCTTCAGCCACAAGGCCCTTCTAGCGGTATTTGATAGTGTTCCACTTCGTGCTGCAAAACTGATAGATTCCGCAAAAGTGTCACCCATGAAAGCTGTGGCAATTTTTGGCAAAGACAGAGAATCTAGAATTACTTCTCTAGGTGTCTTGAGCTTTAAATGGTTCTCCAGTTGATTGAGCCATAATCCCATAGCTCTGGCTACAGATGTGGTGGCAATATTAGTATTGATTGTTGCCGATGAACATTCCCAGACTTTTTTTTAGAAGTCCATCAGATTTTTGGTCCATGGGATCTTTCAATTGGGACGAGTCTTCAAATGGGATGGTTGTCATTTTTGCAACTTTTGCTACCTGGACATCTATTTTGGAATTTCCCACAGTGTCCTCAGGATTAAAGAGAAGGCGACTTCAGAATTCTCGAGGAATAGAAGGTTTCTTTTCTGCATCTTCCCATTCCTTCAGTATCATCTCTCTCAGATTGGAATTAACCAGAAACAGTTTCCTTTTCTTTGCCCTTAATCCTCCAAATATCTAGTCCTGAGTTGTTTTTGGTTGTTGAACCACCTCCATGGTTTCCCTTACTGCCAATTGTAACGAATCCAGATCTTCCAAACAAAAGAGGTATTTTTTCTGATCTTCAGAAGAACCTGAGGGTAAGATCGACTCTTCTTTTTCTAACTCCCCATCAGAATAATAAGTATTTTTAAACTCTCTTGCTTCCTGTCCCTACAGAGGCCTATAAGGACAACCTCCCATGTGCTGTCATAGAGGACTTCCTGGAAATAAAGATTATTATTGTTATTTAGACAGACATTGGTTTGGCAAATTTGGTTTTTGGCAGCTCCTCCCAACCACACAAATATTGTAGTTTAATAGATTTATTTTTAACAAGTGGCATGACGAAATACAGCAGTCCTTAACAGGGGGTTCAGACCTGAGCGTTCTGAAACGAGCGCTCTGTATGCGCGATTGTACGGGAGTTTACAATCGCGCATATAGAGACAGGCGTGCACACATTGTCGCGCCTTCCCCTTATATATATGTCCCTGAACGCGCGATAAACGCCCCAAAAAAAGCTCAAGAACTTGTTTGAGCGTCGGGCGTTTTACAGCGCGATCGTACGCGCTGTAAAACGCCCAGGTGAGAACCATTCCCATAGGGAAGCATTGGTTTCTCCGTGTTGAGCGTTTTACAGCGCGTAGGAACGCGCTGTAAAACACTCAAGTCTGAACTTAGGGTAAAGGGTGTCACCAGCATGTACTCGGGATAGGTCTTGAATAGGGTTGAGCGAACCCGAATGGTAAAGTTCGGGTTCGTACAGAACTTTAGGATTTTGGGAGCATTTTCCAGATCTGCAAGTGTTAAATTCAAGTTTAAAGGGACTCTGTCACCAGTTTCTGACCCCCACTTTTAAAAATATGGTTCTGTGCATGGAGCCCTTGTGATTACTATTGTGGTGTTATAAGCCAAATCTGCAGGCTCATTTAGTTAAAAAAACGTTTTATCTAACCTGTCAGTCATCTTGTTAAGGTGCCCAGGGCGTTGCTCATGGCTTGAAGATGCCGCCCGCCGCTGCCGCCGTTGGTGCCCAGCTGCTCCTCTGCTCTCATCAGCGCCGCCTGAAAATACTTAGATACACCTCCGGCTCTCCCTCACTCCCCCCTCCTTCTTTTCTAAGATCCCGCGCGTGCGGCAGTGTTCGCGTTATCGGGAGGTTGAGCGAAGTGCCCGCGCATGCGCACTTCGCTCAATGAGGCTGAACAGAAAAGTCCGCACGGGCGCATCAGGCACAGGCCTGTGCGCACGCGCGGGATCTTAGAAAAGAAGCCTGCAGATTTAGCTTATAACACCACAATAGTAATCACAAAAGCTCCATGCACAGAACCATATTTTTAAAAGTGGGGGTCAGAAACTGGGACAGAGTCCCTTTAATATATACAGCTTTCATATTCTGTTAGCAAAAAAAAGACTTTTTGGGGGCAATCTACAAACATCTGTATTAGTCAGTGTGCAATTTAAGGTAGAAATACACCCATCATTTTCTGGGGTTTGAAAAACACACTCTTGACAAAAAACACAATTTTCAGGCCTTGCACGTGTGAAATTACAGGCTTATATACTGCTGTCAAATTCAGTTTTTAAACAAACACTCATTTGGGCACAAAAAAATTTGTTGGCAGCTTTTGATAAAGATGTCATTCAGAGATTTTAAATACCGCCATTTGGTGCACCAATATTGAATTCAGGCCTACACTGGTTCAGACCATGTAAGATACCCCCCTACATACAGGGGTTTGAATCAGGCATTTGAAATACAGCCTTTTTGTGGAAAGATATATTTACTTCAGGCCTACAGAGGTTTAGGCCCTCTGAGATACTACCTCTACATACAGGGGTTTGAATTAGGCATTTGAAATACAGCCATTTTGGGCAAAAAAAAATATTTTATTGAGGCCTAGTCTGGTTCAGGCCGTGTGAGATACACCCTTTACATACTGTCGTTCTATTCTACTATTAAACACCCATTTAGGGCAAGATCCTAAATTTTAAAAATATGAGGAGAGCGTCAAATAAGGGACGTGGCCCAGGTTGTGGTGCTGCTGGTGGAGCTCCTGTTGCAGGGAGAGGACGTGGTCGATCTGTGCCAGCTACACGCACAAGTGAAACCCCTTCCTCAGGTGCGAGTAGGCGACAAAACCTGCAGCGGAATTTGGTCAGGCCTAATGCTGCTCTACGAATGGTGAGGCCTAAACAAGTAGAGGCAATAGTAGATTGGGTTGCCGACAGTGGATCCAGTTCCTTCACATTGTCTCCCACCCAGTCTCATGCTGAAAGACCACAGTTGGCACCTGCAGCCGATGTCCATCAGTCTTTTACCTCACCCCTTTGCAAATCAGCCAAGCAGTCTGAGCCCCAAGTCATTCAGCAGTCTCTTCTGCTTTTTGATGACTCTGTTAGCAGGGTTTCCCAGGGACATCCAGCTAGCCCCGCCCCAGAGCATGATCATAAGATGCGCGAGAACAAGCGCAGGCTGGTAGATGCGCTGCTGGTGGCATTCCCACCTGACAGCGGGAGCACTGTGGAATCACAAGGCACTGTGGAAGCACAAGACAAAGGCAGAGGACGAGGAAGAGGTCGCCAACGTAGCTGGGGCACCGCCAGCACCTCAGAAGGCAGGGTTAGCATGGCCGAAATGTGGAAAAGCTTTGTCAGCATGCCACAACAACCAGCTGATATTGAACGTCTTAGCAGGAGGCAGCATTTCACCAACATGGTGGAGCAGTATGTGTGCACACGCCTACACGTACTGAATGACGGGTCTGCCCCCTTCAACTTCTGGGTCTCCAAATTGGGCACAGGGCCTGAGCTTGCCCTTTACGCCTTGGAGGTGCTGGCCTGCCCTGCATCCAGTGTACTCTCTGAATGTGTATTTAGCATGGCAGGAGGCGTCATTACAGACAGACGCAGCCGCCTGTCCACAGCCAACGTGGACAAGCTCACGTTCATTAAAATGAACCAGGCTTGGATCCCACAAGACTTGTCTGTACCTTGTGCAGAATAGACATTTATTCCACCAAACATACATTCTTGTACTCAAGTCAAGTGCAATGATTCTTTGTTTTTACCTACCCCAATAAAAAAAACAAAAAAAAAAACATTGTTGGCTACCTCCTCCTCCACCTACAACGCCTCCTCAACCTCCGACTCCATATCCACCTCCTTCTCTGAGTTGCAAGTTAATAATTAGTAATTTATAGTTATTTTATTTTAAGTTATTTCCCTATCCACATTGGTTTGCAGAGCAGTTGCCATGATCTTAAGCACATTTTACTGCCTTTTACATCTCTCTAGCCTTTTCAAGGACTATTTTAGAGCCATTTTAATGCAAAAAAGTGCAAATTTGAGTGCCCTAAATTGAAAAAAATTCTCATTTTCAATTGTCGGGGGACATTTTACCATTTTTGGGGTATACAAACCCCTGCTGTGCCTGGGTCTCCATGAGAAAAGTCTGCTTGTAGGAGCGGTTGGAGCCACATCTATCATTACCATGTCGTGATTGGACCAGGAGGACACGATATGTCTGCTATAGGACAAAAAGAGGAGTAGAGAAGTGGAAAGCAAGATAAGGTCAATACGTGTATATAAACGGTGAGCCGGAGAATAATAGGTATAGCCCCTCTGTGAGCCATTGTGTTCCCTCCATGAATCTGCTACAGAGAGAGATTCCATAGCCTTCTTAATAATGGTCCTACAAGAAGTTGGACGTGGTGTAGTGGGGGGTGTTGATCAATCTAGCATAGGGTCCATTACAAAATTTAAGTCTCCACACCACATTAGTTTATCATAGGTAAGAGACTCAAGCTTACGTTGTATACGGGTGAGGAACACAAGAGGCTTGTCAGTAGGAGCATACACATTTACCAGACACCGCACCTCACCTCCATAATCACACAATAAAATGACATAGCAACCATTTTGATCCACAATGGTGCGGGATACCTGGAATGGGAAGGTATTTTCTAGCAAGATCATGGTGTCACTACCAGAGCTTTGAGACGTTCTCACAGCTTTGTGTCTCCACCCCTCTGATGATGTCACTTAGAGTTTGGAGGTGTTCTCACTGTTCTGTTTCTCCGCCCCTGTGATGAGGTCTTTACTCCCAGCTGTCTCTCCTGCGTTTGATTTCCCTGCCTTTAAATCACCCCTCCTCCTATTGCAGGGCGTGGATTATATTTCTCTTTTCAGTTGTAGCTCTGCCTTGAGTATCTTCACTTCTTTAGCTACTAGTTCTCTGGACCTGTGTTCTGCTGCTGCAAGCACTCCGGGTATTGCCAGCGGCCCTTGGATCCGTCTTCTCTGCGGCTGCAGCTCCATCAGCTAAGTGTGCAGACTTTGTTGTGTACCTGGTGATTTCCTGACTGGATCTGAGGTGGCCACGGTTCCCTCCATATTCTGAGCAGGGCATCGGTGGCCGTGCCCCTTCCACTATTGTAGGGGTTACAGGGCTCATCAGTCTAAGGTACGCGGGCATGCCTCATTCCACCATTTGGATCCGGGCATGTGCTTTAGCAGCATAGGGAGAGTGTTGAGGGTCTGACAGGGGTCACCCTTTCTCTTCCCTAGTTTGGGTCCGGTCAGTAGCTCTTCTTACTGTGTATGCTCTGGTTACCCTTAAACAGCCGTGACACATGGCCCCTCTGCTCTTGGATTGAAAAGTGGAGGAGTAAAACCTTGTGTACTGAGGATGAAAGTACTTAGGGTGGGAGGTTGCAGTGAAGTGAGTTTCCTGTATGCAAATAATATCAGGCTTATGCCTGGAGTAAGATGAAAACGCTGTTTTTCATTTTCTCAGGGAATTAAAACCCAGAACATTATGTGTTATAACCTTACACATATCATACTGAAGTACGAAGAATTGGTAGTATGGGTCATAGTGAATAGCACCTCATACCTTACTAGGCAAAATATATGATCTCCCATATATACAAGAAAATTAGAAACCATTATAAGAACTAAAGCACTAAGAAGTGCAACATTGCAATGAAAATGTCAGATTTTCACAACTTTTTCAAATAGAAATGGGTTAATTGTGGTCATCAGGGTAACAATAAGCAATCCTGACCCCACAAAAAACAAAAGTCCCATAAGGACGGGCATCAAGTTAGTCCGAGTCGCCGATTCCCCTTATTAAAAAAAATGTGAACCATGTAGGGGTGCAATTAGGAGGGGATAGAGATGAAATATATCAATATCCCCTGTAAGTACTCCAAAAAAGAGAGAGAGAAAAAAGGAGTATGGAAAGTTACTGAGTTATCCAGCCACAGCGGACCTCTGTAATTCCAGCGTACATGAGACAGACTGAAGTGCAGCAATCTGGTGCCGATGATCTGGATCCAGACGGAGCTGCCAAAGAAACCTTCGTCCACACACGCGCCGGACGTTGAGGCCTAGGATGTGCAGGTGGACCCTGTGGACGGTCCACGGCGATGCCGGCCTTCTGCAATGCCTTGAGTCCCTCAGCCGGGGTGCGAATAGTGTGGGTACGTGCATTCAGCTGGAAGAAGAGGGCGAAAGGAAACCCCCAGCGGTACTTCACTTGCACTTGCTGTAAGGCTTGGGTCACAGGCCTCATCTCCCTACGTTTTCGTAGCGTGGATGGCGCCAAGTCTGCATACAGATGAACTGAAGAAGGGAGACCAGGTAAGTTGGATAGGTTCCGTTCAGCATTCAGAATTCTGTCCCTCATCTCTGGGTGGTGAAATCTTTGTACGACGTCCCTTGTCATGTCCGGGACTCTCGGCTTCCTCAGAGACCTGTGGACTCTGTCCATCTTCAGTTGGTCAGATTGTGCATCTGGCAGTATTTCTGCAAACAAGGAACCCATCGTCGCAGACAAGTCCAGATAAAATTCGGGTAAACCTCGAACTCTGAGGTTGCCTCTTCTGGACCTATTTTCTAGGTCTTCGATTTTAAGCTTGAGTTCCTGTAATTCGGCTGTATGTGAATTAATGTCCGCCCTGTCAGCTACAAGGGCGTCTGCAAGCTTATCAGCTCTAGTTTCCAGGTCTGAGACCCTATTACCCAGGTCTTGGATCTGCCGAGAAAATTCAGCTACCGCCTGTGTTAGCTCGGTGCGAAAGAGAGCTGCAATGTTGTTGTAGAAATCAGTCTGATGTGATGGAACCTCTTCAGGAGCTGGCCGGTGTCCACTATCAGTGGAGGAAGCCGGGTTTGCCGGAGACGCGGCCTGGTCCGCCATGATTGATTGGCGCGTGCTCCTGAAAATCTCTGGTATTGTCTGTGATGGCGCGGGCGTAGCGGGCATTTTAGGTTTCCCCTTGCCGCGGCACGTTTTCTGTGTCCCCTGCATGAGTGCACTACTGTAGTGGAGACGTGATAACGGCGATTATAGCGGGAATAAGACGGTGGTCGGTGCGGAGTTCACACAGGCATGTCCTCCCTGCAAGCCACGCACATGCGCCCCCTCCAGGACTATTTTAGAGCCATTTTAGTGCCCAAAAGTTCGGGTCCCCATTGACTTCAATGGGGTTCAGGTTCGGGGTCAAGTTCGAGTCCCGAACCCAAACCAAACCCGGCCGAACTTGTTGAAACCGAATATCCAGGTGTCCGCTCAACTCTAGTCTGGAATGAAAGATCAATATTGAGGTCTAACTCCCAACACCCCTTAACAATCAGCAGGTGGCGCTTATACAGATAATGTATATGTGGTTACACAAAAAGTACATGCTAATATGAAAGCATTCATATCCTGGTGCTGGTTTAAAAAATGTACAATGTTTTCAATAGTTTGTATAATCGCTGTGCTTCTTTTTTGGGCCTACCTAATGGATTTTTGGGACATATTATTCCCTGTTTCAGCTGCACAGCTAGATGTATTTCACTAAGAAGCAGGGAACATATCACTTCTGTGAAATCTGCCATCACAGTATTGCTGTGATGTCCATTTCCTTACTTCACACTATGTTTGTTTTCAGCACTGGAACTTACATAAAAGATAAGGAGGAGTAAATCACACTTACAGAAAGGCAGAGGCATTGCTAAGTTAAAACTTTTGGGGCCTGGACCCCAGATGTTTTGTCTCAGGTCCCAAATGTACTGTCTGCCAGATAGATACAACTGTATTGCTGTCCTCAGGACGGCAATACATTTGAATCTAATGCATTCTAAGAGCTGAAGGACCTGTGATGACATCACATTCCATGTGATCAAAGCTGAAGGCAGTGGTTGAGGACTTGGATAATGTCACCATCATGTGACCAGTGCAGAAGAGGATGGCGCTCTGCAGTCAAGAGAAGTCTTGGGGAAGAAGCACTGGTGAGGTCTGCTAAATGAGGAGAGGTAAGTAAAAGGAAGGGTTCGGTGTGAGCCAGAGGTATGCAGGGGGTTGTGGTTATTTAAAGGGTTTCTACCACCTCATTTTGACCTAATTAGCTCTCAGACACTAGCGATCTGCTAGTGTCTGCTCTACCCAACAATGCTATTTTCAGACCTTTGTGTGGATCCGTTTCACTAAAAAATGAACTTTTATTGATATGCTAATGAGCCTCTAGGTGCTATGGGGGCGTATTTTCAGCACCTAGAGGCTAGGTCTACTCACACTGTATGCCACCCCGCTCGTCCGTCAAGCCCGCCCATCTCCTCTAGAATGCCATCCTCCACCTCAGCCAGCGGACGAATTCTCACGCCTGCGCCGTGTGCGTCTGTATTCGGTGCAGGCGCAGTGACTGTCTGAACGCTCCCTGCGCCGGCATCTCCACTGCGCCTACGCCATCTGTCCCTCGGAGCACTCTGACATAGTCGGCGCAGGTGCAGTGGAGATGTCTGTGCAGGGGGCGGTCAGACATTCACTGCGCCTGCGCCGTATACAGACGCGCAAGGCGCAGGCGCGAGAATTCGTCCGCTGGAGGATGGCATTCTAGAGGAGATGGGCGGGCTTGACGGACGAGCGGGACGGCATACAGTGTGAGTAGACCGAGCCTCTAGGTGCTGAAAAGACGCCCCCATAGCACCTAGAGGCTCATTAGCATATCAATAAAAGTTCATTTTTTAGTGAAACGGATCCACACAAAGGTCTGAAAATAGCATTGTTAGGTAAAGCAGACACTAGCAGATCGCTAGTGTCTGAGAGCTAATTAGGTCAAAATGAGGTGGTAGAAACAGTTTAACTGGGACTGTTTGTTAGCGCTGAAGGGAGGGATGTTATTTACATGGGACTGTATGTTCAGGGGGAGATGATGTTTACATGGGATTGCATGTTGGAGGAGGCTGGGGAGAGGGGGTGATGTTATTTATATGTGACTGTATATAAAATTATAATTTCTGAGGACACTAAAGGGAGGAATATAACTACTGGGGGCACTGCAGAGAGAGCATTATAACAGCAGGGGGCAGTATACATACTGGGGTACTTCAGGGAGAGCATTATAACAGCAGGGGGCAGTATACATACTGGGGTACTTCAGGGAGAGCATTATAACAGCAGGGGGCAGTATACATACTGGGGTACCTCAGGGAGAGCATTATAAAAGCAGGGGGCAGTATAAATACTGGGGTACTTCAGGGAGAGCATTATAAAAGTAGGGGGCAGTATACATACTGGGGTACCTCAGGGAGAGCATTATAAAAGTAGGGGGCAGTATAAATACTGGGGACACTTCAAGGAGAGCTGTGGAGACGCGGGGCCGTCCGGCTGTGGAGACGCGGGGCTGTCCGGCTGTGGAGCCTGAGGCTAGTTTCACAGCAGCATTTCCTGTCTCCGGCTGTTCTCCTGTCGGAGATGTCCAGATCTGACACTGCCAGAAGCTGCCAGACACCCACCAGCCCCATTCACTATAATGGGGAGCGGCAGAGACCAGGACACAACCCGGAAAACATGCAGAGAAGCTGCCGGACGAAAACCAACGATCCCAATGGGAATTTTCCGGCCACTTTTCTGCTCATTTGTCAGGGTGCGGCTGGATCCCACCAGAATGCTTAAAAATCCTGAAGGCTGCTCCTCGCCAGATCTCTTTAAAGGGGTTGTATCACTTCAGTAAATGTACAGAAGGTTAATACAAGACACTAATGTATTGTGATTGTCTATATTGCCTCCTTTGCTTTTTGGATTCATCTTTCTATCACATTATACACTGCATGTTTCCATGGTTACGACCACCCTGTAATCCATCAGCGGTGGCCGTGCTTGCACACTGTAAAAAAAGCACAGCCCATTCTGTTAGCCAGGACCATGGAAGCGCACATCGGCTGGTGCTTTTTCCTATAGTGTGCAAGCACGGCCACCGCTGATAGATTGCAGGGTGGTCATAACCATGGAAACGAGCAGTGTATAATGTGATGTAAAAATGAATCCAGCCAGCAAAGGAGGCAATATGGACAATAACAATACATTAGTAATGCCTCGTATTAACTTTCTCTTCATGACAGATGCCACTTGCTGAAGTGAGACAACCCCTTTAAGGGTGTGGAGCTGGAAAGTGTTCCACTTACCTGGGCGGGGCGTGTCCTCCTCTTCCTCTGACAATCCTTCACCATGGACGGTCGGGTGTTTTTATTTCTACCACCAAGTGCAGAAGTCAGGCTCCAGGCTGTGCTGCAGAAGGAAGTAAAGGCCCTGTGATGATGTTACGACCATGTGAGTCAGGCACCAGGCTGTGCTGCAGGAGGAAGTAAAGGACCTGTGATGATGTCATGACCATGTGATCACGTGTGGGAGGAGTCAGGCTCCAGGCTGTGCTGCAGGAGGAAGTAAAGGACCTGTGATGAAGTCATGATCATGTGATCATGTATGGGAGAAGTCAGGCTCCAGGCTGTGCCGGAGAAGGAAGTAAAGGACCTATGATGATGTCACGACCATGTGATCACATATGGGAGGAGTCAGACACCAGGCTGTGCTGCAGAAGGAAGTAAAGGACCTGTGATGATGTCATGACCATGTGATCATGTATGGGAGGAGTCAGGCTCCAGGCTGTGCTGCAGGAGGAAGTAAAGGACCTGTGATGATATCATAACCATGTGATCATGTGTAGGAGGAGTCATGGAAATCACATGACTAAGTTTATCTGCTCTGTGTATGCAGGACAGGACTCTTGTGCAGTTCGTAATTCCAGTCTGTATGTAGCAGAGCTGTATGTGTGTGATGTTTATTCAGATGAGTTGTATCCGTGTAATGTTTATGTAGTTGACCTTTCTGGACCTCTACGACAACCTTGGTTTGAGACACTGACGTCAGGAGAGATGTTTCTCAGTTGGCAATAACAGACACACACACATCACTGAGAAACACTCTAACTTATTATGCTATCGCTTGGTCTTATAAAGGCAACAGAAAAGTTTGCACAACACCAGCGTTAAACCAATGATAAATGATAAACATTGACGCCTACACAGATACCACTGGAACATCCCTTTTATGGATATGTAATCCGTCACATATAAGAACGTACGCAGTTGTGCCGAATGACCCTGAGTGAATTAGAACATTTGTTCTAGTTCTGGGAGATTCCCAGAATCTGTCCTAAGACAGGTAAGTGACCCTAACTCACAGCGGGGGGGAAATATTATAACAATTCTGTACATCATAGAGAAGACAAGATGGAGTCACATTTCTCTTCAATCCCCTCTTAGAACCAAATTTCTTAGATAATATGGTTCTTACCCTTTCCCTTTTCCCTGTATACCGCCAGATATTTTCTATATCCTTCATGTGAGTTGTCTTCAGGATTAGGCAGCAGCGTCTCATAAAAAGACATATTTGATACTCCTTTCATTATCAGTTTCCGTACACATGGTATGATACATGTTGCAACTACTGCTATTACTATAATATTATCAGGATAATGATTCCCAACTGTACAAGTGCCTGTTTCCAGGTAGTAATCCAGCCAAAATACTGATCCCAAGGGTTATCGATACCCGAGTTTCTTTTGAGCTCGATTGATAAATCCTCGAGTTTCTTTATTGCCAGTGTGACCTTACCATTAGGGCCGGTGTTGTTGGGTATGAACGTGCAGCAGGATGAGGGGTCCCGTCAATACCTTACAGACACCACCACCTTTCTGCAAGTATCATATCGAGTACCATACGGTTTTGAAATGTCATAATACAACATTTATGTGTAATATGCCTTTCCCTAGAGTTGTATGGGTGTGTGCAGCAGAGCTGTGTATGTGTAATGTTCAGTTACTACAGCTGAGTCTCTGTCATGTCCATGCAGCAGAGCCGTGTATGTGTAATGTTCAGTTACTACAGCAGAGTCTTTGTCATGTCCATGTAGCAGAGCTGTGTATGTGTAATGTTCAGTTACTACAGAAGAGTCTTTGTCATGTCCATGCAGCAGAGCTGTGTATGTGTAATGTTCAGTTACTACAGCAGAGTCTTTGCCATGTCCATGTAGCAGAGCTGTGTATGTGTAATGTTCAGTTACTACAGCGGAGACTTTGTCATGTCCATGTAGCAGAGCTGTGTATGTGTAATGTTCAGTTACTACAGCTGAGTCTTTGTCATGTCCATGTAGCAGAGCTGTGTATGTGTAATGTTCAGTTACTACAGCGGAGACTTTGTCATGTCCATGTAGCAGAGCTGTGTATGTGTGATGTTCAGTTACTACAGCGGAGTCTCTGTCATGTCCATGTAGCAGAGCTGAGTATGTGTAATGTTCAGTTACTACAGCGGAGTCTCTGTCATGTCCATGTATCAGAGCTGTGTATGTGTAATCTTCAGTTACTACAGCAGAGTCTCTGTCATGTCCATGTAGCAGAGCTGTGTATGTGTAATGTTCAGTTACTACAGCGGAGTCTCTGTCATGTCCATGTAGCAGAGCTGTGTATGTGTAATGTTCAGTTACTACAGCGGAGTCTTTGTCATGTCCATGTAGCAGAACTGTGTATGTGTAATGTTCAGTTACTACAGCGGAATCTCTGTCATGTCCATGTAGCAGAGCCGGCGATGTAATCTGCTGGTATCGGGGCTCTGTGTGTGCTGAGGAGATGTTTAGGGGTAACTATATCGCCTGGATATTACCCCAATGTCAGACCCAACACCCAAATCCTTTGCTAAAAAAAAAAAAAAAAAAAACAGAAGAGAAGTTTATTCCTCCTTTTCCCCCACAGCGGAAATCCTACATCTGCCCCGACATAAGGTATCGCTGATATGGAGAAAAGGGACAGAGTTACCCCTAAACATCTCCTGAGCACACACAGAGCCCCGATACCAGCAGATTACATCGCCGGCTCTGCTACATGGACATGACAAAGACTCAGCTGTAGTAACTGAACATTCCACATACACAGCTATGCTACATGGACATGACAAAGACTCCGCTGTAGTAACTTAACATTACACATACAAAGCTCTGCTACATGGACATGACAGAGACTCCGCTGTAGTAACTGAACATTACACATACACAGCTATGCTACATGGACATGACAAAGACTCCGCTGTAGTAACTGACCATTACACATACACAGCTCTGTACATGGACATGACAAAGACTCCGCTGTAGTAACTGAACATTACACATACACAGCTATGCTACATGGACATGACAAAGACTCCGCTGTAGTAACTTAACATTACACATACACAGCTCTGCTACATGGACATGACAGAGACTCCGCTGTAGTAACTGAACATTACACATACACAGCTATGCTACATGGACATGACAAAGACTCAGCTGTAGTAACTGAACATTACACATACACAGCTCTGCTACATGGACATGACAAAGACTCTGCTGTAGTAACTGAACATTACACATACACAGCTCTGCTACATGGACATGACAAAGACTCTGCTGTAGTAACTGAACATTACACATACACAGCTCTGCTGCACACACTGATAGAAGTCTTTAGAGGCATATTACAGATAAACAGCTTGGTTGTATGCACATACAGCTCAACTACACAGACATTACATGGATACAGCTCATCTATACAAACATTACAGGCTTACAGCTCTGCTACATACAGACTGGGATTCCACACAGCACAGCAGAGTCTCACACACAGAGCAGAGAAACCTGCTCATGTGATCTCCATGACTCCTCCCACACCTGATCACATGGTCATGACATTACAACAGGTCCTTTACTTTCTCCTGCAGCATAACCTGACTCCTCCCACACCTGATCACATGGTCATGACATCACCACAGGTCCTGTACCTTCTCCTGCAGCACAGCCTGACTCCGCCCACACCTGATCACATGGTCATGACATCATCACAGGATGTTTATTTCTTCTGGCAGCACAGCCTGGAGCCTGACTCCTCCGGTGTTCCGGAATTTTTTGCTACCTACCTCACTTCAGGTAGTGACGTGGGAGGTGTGTCTCTCACCTCGGCTTCTCATTGGCTCTGCCGGGGGTTTGTCGGCGCAGGCGCGGACGATTCACCCATAGCGTGAACGCGCCGAGGGTAGCATAAAATTCCGGCCCACTGTGCATGCACAAAAAAGACGGCTGAAGGTAACAGAAAATTCCGGCTTGGCGCATACGCAGTGTGCCAGAATTTTCTACTACCTTCGGCTCCTATTGCGCCTGCGCCGAGCCGTCTTTTTTAGCGAGCCGAAGGTAGCAGAATATTCCGGCCCGCTGCGCATGCGCGAAAAAGGATGGTTTGGCGCAGGCGCAGTAGCGCCGAGTCAGTTAACAATAAAGTTTAACAAAATGCAAATATCTAGACCTCTTCAGCACCTCTGTGACGTTTACTTGACAGTATTTTTATTAATTGGTCACTCAGACCACATTGCGTCCAGCGTGAAGTGCGGACTAATATAACGTTTTACATCTTTATTTCATTTCCTTAAAACTATCTTCCACGATACAGGCATAATACTGTCAAGTAAACGTCACAGAGGTGCTGAAGAGGTCTAGATATTAGCATCCTGCTAAACTCTATTGTTAACTGACTCGGCGCTACTGTGCCTGCGCCAAACCATCCTTTTTCGTGCATGCGCAGTGGGCCAGAATCTTCTGCTACCTTCGGTCGGTCTTCTTCGCGCATGCGCAGTGGGCCAGAATTTTCTGCTACCTTCTGCCGTCTTTTTCGCGCATGCGCAGTGAGCCAGAATATCATGCTGCCCTCGGCGCGTTCACGCTATGGGTGAATCGTCCGCGCCTGCGCCGTCAAACCCCCAGCAGAGCCAATGAGAAGCCGAGGTGAGAGACACACCTCCCACGTCACTACCTGAAGTGACGTGGGTAGCAAAAAATTCTGGGTAGCAGAAAATTCCGGAACACCGGTAGACTTTAAAAGAAATAAAAGTGTGTGTTCTGTGAAAATCTGCTGCCCTCGTCACTTCCGGTCTCGACGTCACACTTCTGAGGTAGGTGTGTCACAAAGCTGGCAACCTTATAGGCTGTAAAGAACGCTTGGCTCAGGGCAGCTTGTTTTTACAGCTTCTGTATGTGAACGCGCAGGGGCAGCAGATTGACACAGGCGCACGGCAGCATATTTTAACAGCGGCTGAATGGGGATCGTGGGCACGCCGAGGGGCATCCGATCATCACAGAGACTGTATGGGGACGCGCAGGGGCAGCAGATTGTCACAGGCCAGCTCAGATTAACCAAGGCAAGCAGAACTTTATTGTAATGGGGGCTGTATGGGGATCGCTAATGGCATCCGATCTTCCCAGGGGCTGTATGGGGACGCGCAGGGGCATCCGATCTTCACAGGGGCTGTATGGGGACGCGAAGGGGCAGCAGATTTTCACAGGCGCTGGGCAGGTTATTTTAACAGCGGCTGAATCGGGATCGTGTTCACGCGGAGGGGCATCCGATCATCACAGAGGCTGTATGGGGACGCGCAGGGGCAGCAGATTGTCACAGGCGCTGAGCAGCTTATTTTTACAGCGTCTGAATGTGGATCGCGGGCACGCGGAGGGGCATCCGATCTTCACAGGGGCTGTATGGGCACGCGCAGGGGCATCTAATCTTCACAGGGGCTGTATGGGAACACGCAGGGGCAGCAGATTGTCACAGGCCAGCTCAGATTAACCAAGGCAAGCAGAACTTTATTGTAATGGGGGCTGTATGGGGATCGCTCATGGCATCCGATCTTCACAGGGGCTGCATGGGGACGCGCAGGGGCAGCAGATTGTCACAGGCACTGGGCAGGTTATTTTAACAGCGGCTGAATCGGGATCGTGTTCACGCGCAGGGGCATCCGATCTTCACAGGGTCTGTTTGGGGACGCGCAGGGGCAGCAGATTGTCACAGGCCAGCTCAGATTAACCAGGGCAAGCAGCACTTTATTGTAATGGGGGCTGTATGGGGATCACTCATGGCATCCGATCTTCACAGGGGCTGTATGGGGACGCGCAGGGGCATCCAATCTTCACAGGGGCTGTATGGGGACGCGCAGGGGCAGCAGATTGTTACAGGCCAGCTCAGATTAACCAAGGCAAGCAGAACTTTATTGTAATGGGGGCTGTATGCGGATCGCTCATGGCATCCGATCTTCACAGGGGCTGTATGGGGACGCGCAGGGGCAGCAGATTGTTACAGGCCAGCTCAGATTAACCAAGGCAAGCAGAACTTTATTGTAATGGGGGCTGTATGCGGATCGCTCATGGCATACGATCTTCACAGGGGCTGTATGGGGACGCGCAGGGGCAGCAGATTTCCACAGGCGCTGGGCAGCTTATTTTAACAGCGGCTGAATGGGGATGGTGGGCACACGCCGGGGCATCCGATCTTCACAGGGGCTGTATGGGGATGCAGATTGTCACAGGCCAGCTCAGATTAACCAAGGCAAGCAGAACTTTATTGTAATAGAAAATGGTGAAGAAATATCCAGCTCAGTTCAGGTGAAGTATTGTAACTTTATTTCAGCGTTATAAAATCCGTATCCAAGTGTAAGTCTACGCGTTTCAGACCTCTTAGATATGTGGTTCCTTCCTCATGACAAACATGCATATGAAATGGGAGCACCTCCAGATATATCCCAAACTAACCTCAGGTTGATAGATATCACCTGGGAGGAGGAGACATCAGAAGGTGTTCCCAAGCAAATCAACCAAGTTAAAAGAACCCTTTACATGCCAGAAACAAAAACAAACATGAAAAAGAGGCTGAGGTATAAATCCTAACACTCAGTCATGCCACCCCCCCCCCCCCCTCCATACCATCCACAGTATCCTTAAGGGCGAATTGATACGTGCCTGTCGGAACTGTTCCGACCGAAAGATGGAAGCCTCCAACATAACTGATAGACTGCTGCGCAGGGACTATTCACGCACTAATATAGAGCGGGCCATTAAAATAGTCTCAAATATGAATAGACAGTCCCTAGTTTTTCCAAAGCAGTCTGTAATATCCAAACAACTGGGAGATACTGAAAGCAGCAAACAGGCCACCTATTTCATTACACAATTCAGCCAAGAATTTTCTGCCATATGTAGAATCATGAAAAAATATTTCTATGTTCTTAATTTTGATGCCGATTGGTCTGAAATTGTGTCTAACGTATTAAAGTGTGTGGCCGAGAGAGCGCCCACCTTGGGTAATATTATCAGCCTGAGTTTTTTCTCATATGGGAAGAAATCACAAGCCACGTGGCTACACTACAAAGGTAGTTTTAAATGTGGACACAAAAAATGTATTTGTTGCCACCATATGACCACTGAGAAAATGTTCAGATCTACTACTAGTGGAAAGGAATATAATATTCAGTCTTACATCAACTGTAATACCAGACATGTGGTTTATCTTATCACATGTACCATGTGTTCTCTGCAATACGTAGGCTGCACTGCTAATCCGCTAAAAAATCGGATACGTAGACACATATCTGATGTGCCACATTATAGAGACCGTAATGTCTCTGCAGCCAGCCTGCATTTTGCAATTGCACACATGCGGGAGATGTGTCCTGTTTAAAGGTTAAAGGCATAGAAAGGGTCCATCTGCCGCCAAGGGGAGAAGATCATAGAAGGAAGCTCCTAAACAGGGAGGCCTTCTGGATCTTTCAGCTGGGATCCTGTCAGCCTTATGGGCTTAATAAACGCCACGATCCTAGTTTCGGAAACTTGGACTGGTTTCCACCGGAAAGGCTGGGCATAATAGCTTCCCTGGTTGGCGGTTATAAATTGTGTGGCATACCTGTTTGTTTCGGCCACGACTATGTCTAAGAGCTCCGCAGTCAAGAACAGCTCAAAAAATCCCAGGGCCGAACCGATCTGAGCTGTCTCAACCCGAACTCCAGACTGGGCGGTGAAAGGGGGAACTACAGGTGCGGCTGAAGTTGGGGACTGCCAATCAGGGTTTGCCAGCACCTCAGGGACTCTAGGGGGTCTACGGGCCTGTCTGTGCGGTGGCTGCGACGGGTTAACTATTGCACGTGCCACCGTACCAGCTTCAACTGCCCTTCTGGTGCTCGCTACTTCACCATGTTGTACGGCAGTGCTGGTACTAGGTGCCCTGCTGGATTCATCAGATGAGGGTTCCCATTCCTCATCCGACTGGGTCAGAAGCCTGTAGGCCTCTTCAAAAGAATACCCCCTGTTTGACATTTGGGCATCTAAATTTTGGGGTATTTCCTGAGACTACCCAAGAAAAAAAGCAAGCCTGTCTTACAAATGGGAGGCTAGCGAAGTACCGGAGGCCGCTGCGGTTGATAAAAAAATATCAAAACTTATTTTTTTATCGCCGCAGCGCGTGTAAAGTGAATGTGCAGTGATCAAAAAATATATATTTTTTGTCACTGCGGTGGGGCGGATGTGGGCGAACGCACGTGTGGGCGACCGATCAGGCCTGATCGGGCAAACACTGCGTTTTGGGTGGAGGGCGAACTAAAGTGACACTAATACTATTATAGATCTGACTGTGATCAGTTTTGATCACTTACAGATACTACAAAAGTACAAATGCTGATTAGCGATACGCTAATCAGCGAATAACGGACTGCGGTGCGGTGGGCTGGGCGCTAACCGATCCCTAAACTACCTAACCAAGGGGCCTAAACTATACTAAACCTAACAGTCAATACCAGTGAAAAAAAAGTGACAGTTTGCACTGATCACTTTTTTCCTTTCACTAGTGATTGACAGGGGCGATCAAAGGGGTGATCAAAGGGTTAATTGGGGTGCAGGGGGTGATCTGGGGCTAAGGTGTTTGGTGTACTCACTGTGAAGCCTGCTCCTCTGCTGGATCCAACCGACGAAAAGGACCAGCAGAGGAGCAGGGAAGCCATTTAACACATTATATTTACTAATATGATCTGTTATCTGGCCTTTTATTGGATTTTTTTAAAATCATCAGCTTGCCAGCCGCGATCATTGGCTGGCAGGCTGATGACGCGACCCCCCCTTGAAGAAATGCCGGCCCGCATTGCGCATGCGCGGGCCGGCTAAGCGCGTCATCTCGCGTCTCGCGAGATGACGCGTATATGCGTCAGTCTGCCTGCAGCTGCCGCCTCCGGACCGCGGATATGCGTTAGGCGGTTCGGAGGCGGTTAACCACATTGTAATGCCATTTGCAGCCCTCTAGCCCTTTTCATGGCATTTTTACAGCCATTTTAGTGCTCAAAAGTTCGGGTCCCCATTGACTTCAATAGGGTTCGGGGTCAAGTTCAGGTCCCGAACTCTACGTTTTTTGTGAAGTTTGGCCAAACCCGTCAAACCCGAACATCCAGGTGTCCACTGAACTCTAGTCATAACCATGGAAACGAGACATGTATAATATGATGGAAAAATTGGTCTGGCCAGCAAAGGAAGCAATATGGATAATAATAATATATTAGTAAGTGCCTTGTTTTAACTTTCCCTACATGATAAATGCCATTTGCTGAAGTGAGACAACCCCTTTAAAGGCGCGCTAGACATAACACTATCTACACAGATTTTATACAATGGTCAGCTATGCAAATACAGGTGAGGGTACAGTAAGAGTTAACAGATAAAAGTCAAAGTCAGTTACCAGATACATATGTGGTCCTTTAAAGTTTTAATCTTGTAGAATTCTTGGATGATGTAATGTTTAGCTGTAGTCACATGGGTGGCAGTGAGGACAGCGAGTTTCTAGGTCCCTCCAAACATGACACCCCATGACCTCCCTTCATTGAGACAATCACCTCTGCCCTGCATAGGCAATTAAACTTTAGGCGGTCACCACAACCCTCCCCCCCCCCCCCCCCACCCCCACGAGGATCCCACTTTCTCTTCTTTTGGCTTGGCAGCCAGAGATCCAAAGACCCATTATGGATCCTAGCTCCTCACCGGAAAGAGTTCTCTGTATTTTCCTTTCCCTATGTCCCACAGGCAAACGAAGACCGGGAGACGTCTGTCTCCGTCCCAGGGTCTAAAAGACGTCAACGGTGTATTTATGAGATGATAATTTCTTATGAACTCCCAGTTCCATGATGTCTGGGGAGTTTCTTTATAGTTGTTGACCAACTCAGCCCCCATCAGTGGAGCTGAGCTGCCAGCTTGTCTGAGCCGAGTGTGACATGTAACCACAGGGTCTGCTTTGAAGCAGGGCCACCTTTGGAGACTGTTTCCTCTGCCAATTCCCTTCACCTGAGCAAATGGGCAGGCATTGAATCCTAACTCCACATATTCCATATATATATATGCTGCCTCGTTTTTTGGAAAGTACGTATCAAGGAGGAGAAGCCGACCTCTGTGAGGAATAGCACCCAGTACACACGGTCTGACTGTGCTGCTGCGGTATTTGCTATTATATATTTAAGGACTTTGCAGCTCAGCACTGAATATATTGAAGATGCCTGATCCATCTGAAAGAGACCCCACCAGGCAGGATGAGGAGAGGATTCTCCATGGTTTGGTGAGCGACTGCACATTTCTGTCTACACCATCTGTTACAGAGCTAAAGAAAGGCTATGAGGCCGATGGGAAACGGTTGGCCTCAATGGAGCTGCATTTAGCGACTCTAGCTGAATACTATAAGTCGCATAGAATCCCAAGGGGGATGCGCTCCCAACTGAAGCCAAACTTGTTCCCAGCTGATACTAAATTTGCACATAAATTTACGCATATCTCTAACAGATACGCTCTGGATGTTATATTGCTTAATTTGGAGCTTGATAAGGCTGATAATAAGCTGAAGGATGTCCTCCCTGTGCAGGACTATGATGCATATCTGACCAGTTGCTCTGTATATCTGAACAAGTTCAGAAAGGAGCAGGAGGTGATTAAAAGGCGCAAATGGCTACGAGACGAGGAAGACTACAGACAAGGTAACGTCTATACTTGGCAGGAGCAGAGAGGCCAGAGACATCAACCCAATTTTGGTAACAATAACAGCACCAAGAAAAATGTCGGCAATTACAGGAATAAAATGGCACCATCTGCCGAAGTGGGATCCATACAAGCTGAACAACAGCAAGATGATTGTTTTTTAGGCATGGTCTTGGATCCAAAAGGACCAGACGTGGTGGACAAAGACAACACAGATAGAGAAAAAGAACAACGCACAGCAAGAAGCCGGCCTGTGAGGAAAAGAAATCAGTAGTGGTAAACATATCTTCCCATATACTGACAGTTGCACAGACTGAACTTTTATCCAAAGGTCTATCCTATTGTACTTCAGTGGGTATCGACTGGTTCCAACTTGAAGTTGACCTACAGCGTTTTTTTTGAAATATTAAACTGAAAGTGTGGTTCTCTGATGCAAGTAAACAGTTGACCAGTGATGATAATGATAATGGTTCTGAACTCTCCCTTTGCAGTGTTGATTTACATACTAAGAGCGACTTCACTCCACAGTTGAATTGTCCAGCTATTGACACGTATATCAATGCAGTGAGGGCAGACATTGAAAGTCTAAAGGGTCCTATGCAACAAAGAGGTCTTAGACATCCAAACATGACATCTGCGGAGATACAGGCCTTGGGTGAGCTATGCAACAACGGCTCCCTCACGGTTAAACCCGCCGATAAGGGGGGAGCCGTTGTTGTAATAGACACCAAATGGTACATCTCTGAGATTCAGAGACAATTGGGGGATGTTTTAGTGTACAGATGTCTCAATCATGACGCCAAATTTGATGTGATTAGAACCATTACCAGGATACTTGATAGAGCTAAGGTGGGAGGTCTGATTGATGGACCCCTGTACACTTTTTTATTGGTGACACACCCTAAGACACCATTGATATAAGTGTTACCTAAAATTCATAAGTGTCTCCAAAACCCCCCAGGGAGGCCCATTGTGTCAGGGAGGGAGTCTGTGTTTTCTAACATAGCTATCTTTTTAGATAGGATTCTCCGACAGTTTGCTGTTACAGCTAAATCATACATATGTGACACAGGTGATTTTTTGGGACAAAATTGCACAGGTGGAAGTGACCTCTAGTACTATACTAGCATCTTTTGATGTGGTCAGCCTCTACATCTCTATCAATCATGATAGAGGTGTTGAGGCAGTCAGAAGGTGTCTAGTGAATACACATTATACTGACGAATGCAAAGAGTTCATCATTGACCTGCTCGGTGTGGTGCTGAGATACAACTATTTTGTCTTCCAGGGTGGCTACTACCTGCAATTGCGAGGAACCGCAATGGGTTCAAATATGGCGCCAACTTACGCCAACATTTTCATGTCGGGCCTGGAGGCAGAGCACGTCTATGTGTCTCACCACTTCAGCCATGTGCTGGGGTGGTGGAGATACATAGATGATGTGTTTGTCATCTGGGACGGCACTGAGAGTGAATTGGCTGAGTTCCATTAGTGTTTTAATAAAATGGACCCTGAGATCCAATTTACTCTCACGCATTCCACCGAGCAGGTTAAATTTTTGGACACTATGGTCAAGAAGCAGGATACCGGACTAGTGACGGATCTGTTTATTAAGCCGACAGATTGCAACAAACTACTGAGATTTGAAAGTTGCCACCCGCGGTCCATGGTGAAATCACTGCCACGGAGTCAGTTTCTCCATGTTCAGCAGATTGTGAAAGATCCGCAACTGCGGGAGAGGAGATTGTCAGAAATGGCTGACAAATTTACCAACAGAGGTTATCCGAAGAAATTGGTCCAGAGGCACATGGACAATTTGGAGCCCAAGGACCCTAAGGTAGTTAACAAGCAGGTTACAAACAGGGTGCCATTCATTTCTACATACACTGAGGGTAGCTACCAGATAGCAGGTGTTATTAAGAAACACTGGTCTATACTGAATAGCAATTTTGGTAATGTTAAGGAATTTGCAGTGCCCCCCCTCATGTCATATAGGAGATCTAACAGTCTACGTGACAAACTGGTCAGAGCGGAGGTAGTTGGAGACAGGGCACCCATTCAAACGTATATAGTTCAAAAAAAGTATGGATGCTACCCGTGCTTGAGCTGCGTGAATTGCAGCTATATGTTGAAAGGGGAGAAATTCATGCACCCGATATTGAATACTCAGTTTGAAATATGGCACTTCCTTACATGTAATAGTTCATTTGTCGTCTACCTCTTGTCCTGCCCCTGTAATCTCTTATATGTGGGGGAGACCATCTGCGATGTCAAGACGAGAATGAACTATCACAGGTACTCTATTCGTCAGAAACGGAGGGACCTCCCTGTGCCCAAGCACTTCGTGAAAGCTGGACACAGAGAGAAGGACCTCAAATTCAGGGTGATTAATCACATTCCACCACTTAAAAGGGGAGGTAATAGGGAGCGAATATTGAAGCAGCGTGAGATAATGTGGATCCATCGGTTACGTACACTGAAGTCTGATGGCCTTAATGCAGAATGTAGATGGCATCTGTGTGGATAGGATGTGCGGTTAGTTCATCAGACTTGGGGGATCTAATCTCATCAGTCACATAGTGCATGATGTTAATTTGGATGTTATCTACAATAATTGTTGTTATAGTAATTGTTGTTACGATGGTGGCGATATATTGCTGTGATACTGGCCATAGACCCAGTGTTGCCAGTCAGCATGTGTATGGCACACCATGGTTGGGTGTATGCAGATGGGGAGAGTTTATTCCATTGGAGCTGCACCACTGAGCTCAGTGTGTGGGGGATGGCGCTACAGGTTCCTCGCGGTGCCAGCCGCTGCCACCCCTCGGCCCCCCCTCACTCACTAAGGTAATGATAGATGTGGATCGTATGTATCTGTGTGACAGTCCGGATGCCCCCACTGATGTCCGTACCGGGATATACGTATCCCAGGTTACCATAGCCACTGGCACGCCCCCTCGATGCGGTGTGACTGTAGCCGTGTCACATGACCTTGCCCTCCTCCCTCTGCACGCACGATGCGCTCCACGGAATGACACTGCGTTCCAGGGAACGTGTGAGCGTGGGTGCGTAGCGGGACCCGGGAGGAGGGGAAGGAACTAGAGTTGAGCGAACACCTGGATGTTCGGGTTCGAGAAGTTCGGCCGAACTTCCCGGAAATGTTTGGGTTTGAGATCCGAACTCGACCCGAACTTCGACCCGAACCCGAACCCGATTGAAGTCAATGGGGACCCGAACTTTTCAGCACTAAAAAGGCTGTAAAATAGCCCAGGAAAGGGCTAGAGGGCTGCAAAAGGTAGCAAAATGTAGGTAAATCCCCTGCAAACAAATGTGGATAGGGAAATGAATTAAAATAAAAAGAAAATAAATTAAAATTAACCAATATCAATTGGAGAGAGGTCTCATGGCAGAGAATCAGGCTTCATGTCACCCAACACTGGAACAGGCCATTGTCAGATATTTATAGGCCCCGGCCCCCAGACAGAGGAGAGAGGTCCCATAGCAGAGATTCAGGCTTCATGTCATAGCAGAGAATCAGGCTTCATGTCACCCAACACTGGAACAGGCCACTGTCAGATATTTTTAGGCCCCGGCACCCAGACAGAGGAGATGAAGGGTTAAACACAGGGGTCAAGTCCTGGGAAAAAAAGTGTGGGAACTCACCCAAGATCCACTGCAACCCCCCCCCCCCCCCCCCTCCAAAAAAAAAAAAAAAAAGCACAGAAAATCTAGCACGCTGTAATTTGTGTAGCTGCGGACTGAGCCAAATGTACACATTGTGATCAAAACACAATATCACAGTGCCATCCTCTCCCCCTGTCCCCTAATGTGCCAGTATCAAGTTCCTCTCTCCTACCCCCTTCATGTGCCAGTATCATGGCGCCAATAGCCCGCCTCCCCCGTGGCAGTAAAGTAACAGTCCGGTATTAAAAAAAAACAAAAAAAAAAAACACTTTTAGAAAAGTTTGTCATGGGATTCGAACTCATGACCCCTAAACATCAGAGGCAAGGCATTTACCCTCACAGCCATGAATGCTGTCTAGGTAGTTGCTTAAAAAAAAATATATAAGACTTCTACTGTAGGTAACTTTGCCCACTGTGTGTGGATGTAGCAGAGCTGGGTGTGTTGGGGCAGCTGTCATGTGTATGGTTGTACACTAGGTATCAGTACACTAGGTATCAGTAGGAGTCTTAAAAAAAAAAACACTTTTAGAAAAGTTTGTCCTGGGATTCGAACTCATGACCTCTACACATCAGAGGCAAGGCATTTACCCCCACAGCCATGAAAGCTGTCTAGGTAGTTACTTAAAAAAAAAAAATAAGACTTCTACTTATACCTAGTGTACTGATACCTAGTGTACAACCATACACATGACAGCTGCCCCAACACACCCAGCTCTGCTACATCCATACACAGTGGGCAGCTGTCATGTGTATGGTTGTACACTAGGTATCAGTACACTAGATATAAGTAGAAGTCTTATATTTTTTTTTTTAAGCAACTACCTAGACAGCATTCATGGCTGTGAGGGTAAATGCCTTGCCTCTGATGTGTAGAGGTTGTGAGTTCGAATCCCAGGGACAAACTTTTCTTAATGATGAACTTCTAAATGATCTCCTATGTGTCAGCTGCGAAGTGACTGAACATACTCGCAGCGTATTAGGCCGACAGAAGAAGTGAAGGAGATGAGGTCAGTAGGGGGCGGGGCGCCATGAGAGGAGTCACAGACAGCAGCAGCACCGCACAGACAGCTGTGAAGCCGCTTAGCCTGCCCTGCACAGTGCGCTTCACCCCCTGATTTCAGCCGCGTTCTCCTGGCTTGAGGCTTGAAAGGGAACGGCGTTCCTGCCATGAAAAAAGTGCAGGAACGCCGTTCCCACGCGTTCCCCCTCCACTCGACCCCTGGTTAAACAGAATTAGCTGTATAATCTGTATGAAGGACAAGAGGTTGGGTGACATCATATTGAAGGGTGACTATGTATACATTTACCTCCTGTCTTTATAAGGAAAAGTTTCTAGTCAGCATTATTATAATGAGAGCTGCCTGTCTCAATAAGGAACTGCTATTATTGTAATGAGAGCTGTAGCTATTCTTGTATGTATGCATGGATGTATATAAGACCCTGTACAACAAGCAATAAATAGAACTGTTACTGACATCATACTGCCTTTGTCACTGACACGTTCTCCGGGCCTGTCTTCGGGGACAAAGAAAGGAATCAAGGTGCATGGAGAAGGATAGTACTCTTTCAGGAGAGAGGTCCCATAGCAGAGAATCAGGCTTTATGTCATAGCAGAGAATCAGGCTTTATGTCATAGCAGAGAATCAGGCTTCACGTCACCCACCACTGGAACAGGCCACTGTCAGATATTTTTAGGCCCCGGCACCCAGACAGAGGAGAGAGGTCCCATAGCAGAGAATCAGGCTTTATGTCACCCAACACTGGAACAGGCCACTGTCAGATATTTTTAGGCCCCGGCCCCCAGACAGAGGAGAGAGGTCCCATAGCAGAGATTCAGGCTTCATGTCATAGCAGAGAATCAGGCTTCACGTCACCCACCACTGGAACAGGCCACTGTCAGATATTTTTAGGCCCCGGCACCCAGACAGAGGAGAGAGGTCCCATAGCAGAGATTCAGGCTTCATGTCATAGCAGAGAATCAGGCTTCACGTCACCCACCACTGGAACAGGCCATTGTCAGATATTTTTAGGCCCCGGCACCCAGACAGAGGAGAGAGGTCCCATTGCAGAGAATCAGGCTTCATGTCATAGCAGAGAATCAGGCTTCATGTCATAGCAGAGAATCAGGCTTCATGTCACCCAACACTGGAACAGGCCACTGTCAGATATTTTTAGGCCCCGGCACCCAGACAGAGGAGAGGTTCATTCAACTTTGGGTTGCCCCGCAATATAATGGTAAAATGAAAATAAAAATAGGATTGAATGAGGAAGTGCCCTGGAGTACAATAATATATGGTTAAGGGGAGGTAGTTAATGTCTAATCTGCACAAGGGATGGACAGGTCCTGTGGGATCCATGCCTGGTTAAATTTTTATGAACGTCAGCTTGTCCACATTGGCTGTAGACAGGCGGCTGCGTTTGTCTGTAATGACGCCCCCTGCCGTGCTGAATACACGTTCAGACAAAACGCTGGCCGCCTGGCAGGCCAGCACCTCCAAGGCATAAAAGGCTAGCTCTGGCCACGTGGACAATTTGGAGACCCAGAAGTTGAATGGGGCCGAACCATCAGTCAGTACGTGGAGGGGTGTGCACACGTACTGTTCCACCATGTTACTGGTGATAGGGGAGTTCTCTGAGACTGCTGGAACGAACATGGACACGCCGTTCCAGTTAAAAAAATGATCCCACATAACTAAATCTGATTGCGCCTGATTATCCAGGAACACTGGACTATCCTGACAGGGGGGCTTCTGAAAGGAGTGGTAAGAACCTTGCTACAAAAGACGTACCTTGAGGAATGATGCGCATTGCAAAATTAAGCATGCCTAATAATGATTGTAGCTCCACCTTCGTTGTGACCCTACCAACTGTGAATTTGTGAATGAATTCCTGGACCCTGACCAATTTGTCTACCAGTAACCTGGCGGACATATTCCCGGTGTCCAAAACAATGCCCAGGAAGGTAATGGTGGTAGCAGGACCATCCGACTTCTTGGGGGAAACGGGGATCCCTAACTGCGCAAAACACGCTAAGAGACTCTGTGGAGATTCAATCAGCAGAAAGTCGTCCAAGTAATGTATGACGTGTTCACAAGCGAACTTGTTCTCGAGGATCCAATGCAACGCTTTTGCCAGCTGATCGAAAATCCAAGGGCTGCTTCGGGATCCAAAAGTCAATTTTGTGGCAAAATAATAAGAGGTTTTCCACTTGATTCCATGCCATCGCAATTGCCTGATCGATAAAGGCATATACCATGCTGAACTCCTCAGCCGGTATGAGTGAATTCAGGCTAGGTGCATGTGTACCGTGAGGTGCAGACAGATCGAATATTAGTCTCTCTTTTTTACAAAATTTACCCGTGACCACCCCTATAGGACTGATCCTCCAATGTTCAAACGGGGATGTTGAAAAAGGCCCGATAATGTAACCCTTGTCTAACTCCGGCTGTAACAGTCTATCTATCGAACCAGGACTATGTAAAGCGGACTGCAAGTTACTACACTCAAAGGTGTCATCCGGTAAAGCCACAAGGCCTGTGTGGAAACCAACAGTAAACCCAGATACTAGAAAGTCGCAAAAACAAGCATCCTCATGCCCCTGCAAGTAAAACTGCAGGAGATCCACATTTACGACGCTCATGCAATGTTTATCTGTCTTTAATGAACATGCTACCTTCGGGTGAGCCCGGAAACAATTGACGCAAATGTTCAACAGATGGCACTGACTATAATTGCAAGCAGAAAAATTATAGTTGTTGCAGATTTGTGACCTGCCCAGGTACTTAATAGGACGGCCGAGTTTGTCTACAGTTGAATTCTGCTGGGTAACAACCGACGGACCTGGGACGGGAGCAGAAGGATTGGACCTTGGGGCATTCACAGCATTATGACACTATTTGCCTGTGTGGTAAATAGACTGGCATGATGAACATGCGGGGGCTTTCAGCCCTGCAAAAGGTCTACAGAATATTTCAGTATCAATATTCGCTCAGTTGGTGGTAAACTGAAACTGGCTGAGCGCCGCTGCTGCTTTTGCGGAAAATGAGCAATGATAATCATGAAACCTGAACCCACCGTATTTGTAGCCCAGATCCGAAACAAGTACAGTTCCAATGCCTCCCTCCTATCCGGTCGTACTGAACAAATGAGGTCTCTGTACAGACTAAAAGCGAGTACAAATTCTGGTATGGTCAACTTTCTACTCAGCCTGAGATCGCGACCCTTCAGGACGACAGAGACATCGCCACAAGCGATGACCCTATTGTCCGATAGGTCACGAGTGGCAATTAACAGGGAGGCGAGGTTCACGTCTCTCCCATCGAGGATTTTGATATTGGCAGGGATGAAATGGGCTGGAGTGACATTGGGCACTGTAACAAAGTTACCTGAAGTGCTAGCAACTGGGGCAGCTGCGACCGGTAACTGTGCGGCTGGTGAGGATAAGCCAGTGACCCTTGACTCCAACCTAGACTGTACATTAGAGACAGAAGATGTCAGACTATTTAGCATGACGTGGAGTTGAGTCAAGGAAGTTTGGACCATAGCCATGGAGACCTCTTGCTGACCAGGTTCTACTGGGGTGGACACCAGTAACCGATACAACTCAGCCTTACGGGCAGCGGCCGGGAAAGGAATGCCTCTCTTTGTTAACTTAGACATAAGTTTAGGCACAGTCCAATTGCGTAACGAAGGAATACTCCCGGATTCCGAGACCCTGGAACCAAAATCTTCACCAGAAGCATCCATGATCTCAGACATGTGAGACATGACCAGACTGTGGAAACAAGCAAAATTGACGGAACGTCACCATTACAGTCTAACGACCTGCTGACTAACACCCGTGAATCTACATCGACACCGTAACTGCAGAAACCCGTCATGCAACAAAGGAGCAACCGACCCTGGTGATAACATGACAGCTGAGGGATAATAAATGGAGGTAAGGTGTTTGCAGAAAGCAGAGAAACGTGTAAAGTCTTGGAGAGAGGACCTTACCAGAAGAACGGAACACAATGCCTGTATAAGACGGACTCTTTAACAACCGCGGAATGGACCTGTCCACACAAAGTAATCAGATTTGGATTTTTTTTTTTGGGGGGGTATGAAAGTGACAATCGATGCTTGTACCAAGTGCCTGAGATTTAATAAAGACCTGCCCAGAGTGCAGATAACCTTAGGCACGGACGCACAAGCCACCCATAAGTACCCTACATAGCTATAGGCCATACCGAGCATCATCGTGAGGTGTATCTAATGTCCACAGAATACTTCAGAAATGGGCCCACGCAAAATGACGGATACCTGTGCCCACAAGATTCTGCTATAACAGTGTAACAAGTGCGCCTGACAGCGCCGATGAGAACACTGCCAATGATAAATTCCATGACTATGGAATAAAATGATGCTAAGCCATGAGATGCATCTGGTGAGCAAAATTATTCACATATCCTAGTGCGGTATAGTACTCAGAATGTCCCCCCTAACTCCAAAATCTGCACGACATTATAACCCTACCTAGCTAAGAGCACGGCGGCTCGTGCTAGACTTTACCCCCCAGATAAAAGTAAGCCAGTTGCCTACCCCCCTCCCCTGTCTTACCCCCTATATGCCTCCCCCAATATAGCTAGAAAAAGAAACTTATGTGAAAAAACATACGAATGGAGTCGCGCTGACTCCTGCTACCTGCGTGCAATTCACATGGGAGCGGAGCGTGCTGCCAGACTGCCGTTCCGGTGTGGGGATGTCCCTTTCATACCTTAAAGGGACCGACCCCACCGACCGGACTATCATGCCGATGCTGCGCTAAGAGGCAGTCGTGACTTACCAGCCGCACGAGGAGGACAGGACGCCGACCTGCAGAGGTAAGGAGGAACAGCTGACCGGAAGTGACGAAGTGCTCTTTCTTAGACGCTGAACTGCCGGCTGGATACAGGGAACGCTGCTGCCGTCCGTGCCCCTGTGTGTAAGGTGAGCGGCTGATATAGGGGCAGGGCACCCCTCCCACAAATTCAGGCCAATAAATCGGCCATGATACATATACAGGTCATTCTCAAAAAATTAGCATATTGTGATAACATTCATTATTTTCTGTAATGTACTGATAAACATTAGACTTTCATATATTTTAGATTCATTACACACCAACTGAAGTAGTTTAAGCCTTTTATTGTTTTAATATTGAGGATTTTGGCATACAGCTCATGAAAACCCAAATTTCCTATCTAAAAAAATTAGCATATTTCATCCGACCAATAAAAGAAGTGTTTTTAATACAAAAAAAGTCAACCTTCAAATAATTATGCTCAGTTATGCACTCAATACTTGGTCGGGAATCCTTTTGCAGAAATGACTGCTTCAATGCGGCGTGGCATGGAGGCAATCAGCCTGTGGCACTGCTGAGGTGTTATGGAGGCCCAGGATGCTTCGATAGCGGCCTTAAAGAGGACCTTTCACTCGTATACAAACTAAAAACTAACTCTATCTGTGGGCAGAGCGGCGCCCAGGGGTCCCCCTGCACTTACTAGTATGCCTGGGCGCCGCTCCGTTCGCCCGGTATAGGCTCCGGTGTCTCAGCTCCGTCTGTTGTATTGGACTGATTTTTTGTAGGAGGCGTGTCCCTTGCTGCAGCACTGGCCAATCACAGCGCACAGCTCATAGCCAGGCTATGAGCTGTGTGCTGCGATTGGCCAGCACTTCCCACAGACTTCCCACTGAGGTGCCTTGATACAGCACTCTGGGAACAGCCTATTCGTTCAGAAATTTCTTTCTGTGTCTTACCCTCTTGCTTGAGGCTGTCAATGATGGCCTTCTGGACAGCAGTCAGGTCGGCAGTCTTACCCATGATTGCGGTTTTGAGTAATGAACCAGGCTGGGAGTTTTTAAAAGCCTCAGGAATCTTTTGCAGGTGTTTAGAGTTAATTAGCTGATTCAGATGATTAGGTTAATAGCTCGTTTAGAGAACCTTTTCATGATATGCTAATTTTTAGAGATAGGAATTTTGGGTTTTCATGAGCTGTATGCCAAAATCATCAATATTAAAACAATAAAAGGCTTGAACTACTTCAGTTGGTGTGTAATGAATCTAAAATATATGAAAGTCTAATGTTTATCAGTACATTACAGAAAATAATGAACTTTATCACAATATGCTAATTTTTTTAGAAGGACCTGTATATATATATATATATATATATATATATATATATTACAGTACAGACCAAAGGTTTGGACACACCTTCTAATTCAAAGAGTTTTCTTTATTTTCATGACTATGAAAATTGTAGATTCACACTGAAGGCATCAAAACTATGAATTAACACATGTGGAATTATATACATAACAAAAAAGCATGAACAACTGAAAATATGTCATATTCTAGGTTCTTCAAAGTAGCCACCTTTTGCTTTGATTACTGCTTTGCATACTCTTGCCATTCTCTTGATGAGCTTCAAGAGGTAGTCACCTAAAATGGTCTTCCAACAGTATTGAAGGAGTTCCCAGAGATGCTTAGCACTTGTTGGCCCTTTTTCCTTCACTCTGCGGTCCAGCTCACCCCAAACCATCTTGATTGGGTTCAGGTCCGGTGACTGTGGAGGCCAGGTCATCTGGCGCAGCACCCCATCACTTTCCTTCATGGTTTCATTCAATTTTGAATAAATCCCCAACAGTGTCACCAGCAAAACCAGGGAACCAGGCAGGTAGAGTCCATCCGTTCACCTTTTCTGCGTCGCACAAAGACACGGTGGTTGGAACCAAAGATCTCAAATTTGGACTCATCAGACCAAAGCACAGATTTCCACTGGTCTAATGTCCATTCCTTGTGTTCTTTAGCCCAAACAAGTCTCTTCTGCTTGTTGCCTGTCCTTAGCAGTGGTTTCCTAGCATATATTCTACCATGAAGGCCTGATTCACACGGTCTCCTCTTAACAGTTGTTCTAGAGATGTGTCTGCTGCTAGAACTCTGTGTGGCTTTGACCTGGTCTCTAATCTGAGCTGCTGTTAACCTGCGATTTTTGAGGCTGGTGACTCGGATGAACTTATCCTCCGCAGCAGAGGTGACTCTTGGTCTTCCTTTCCTGGGGCGGTCCGCATGTGAGCCAGTTTCTTTGTAGCGCTTGATGGTTTTTGTGACTGCACTTGGGGACACTTTCAAAGTTTTCCCAATTTTTCGGACTGACTGACCTTAATTTCTTAAAGTAATGATGGCCACTCGTTTTTCTTTACTTAGCTGCTTTTTTCTTGCCATAATACAAATTCTAACAGTCTATTCAGTAGGACTATCAGCTGTGTATCCACCTGACTTCTCCACAACGCAACTGATGGTCCCAACCCCATTTATAAGGCAAGAAATCCCACTTATTAAACCTGACAGGGCACACCTGTGAAGTGAAAGCCATTTCAGGTGACTACCTCTTGAAGCTCATCAAGAGAATGCCAAGAGTGTGCAAAGCAGTAATCAAAGCAAAAGGTGGCTACTTTAAAGAACCTAGAATATGACATATTTTCAGTTGTTTCACACTTTTTTGTTATGTATATAATTCCACATGTGTTAATTCATAGTTTTGATGCCTTCAGTGTGAATCTATAATTTTCATAGTCACGAAAATAAAGAAAACTCTTTGAATGAGGTGTGTCCAAACTTTTGGTCTGTACTGTATATAATATATATATATATATATATATATATATATATACACATACATATACAGTCAGGTCTATAAATATTGGGACAGCAACACAATTCTAACATTTCTGCTCTATACACCACCACAATGGATTTGAAATGAAACAAACAAAATATGCTTTAACTGCAGACTGTCAGCTTTAATTTGAGGGTATTTACATCCAAATCAGGTGAACGGTGTAAGAATTGCAACAGTTTGCATATGTGCTTCCCACTTGTTAAGGAACCAAAAGTAATGGGACAGAATAATAATTATAAATCAAACTTTCACTTTTTTGCAAATCCTTTGTAGTCAATTACAGCCTGAAGTCTGGAACGCATAGACATCACCAGACGCTGGGTTTCATCCCTGGTGATGCTCTGCCAGGCCACTACTGCAACGGTCTTCAGTTCCTGCTTGTTCTTGGGGCATTTTCCCTTCAGTTTTGTCTTCAGCAAGTGAAAAGCATGATCAAATCGGATTCAGATCAGGTGAATGACTTGGCCATTGCATAACATTCCAAATCTTTCCCTTAAAAAACTCTTTGGTTGCTTTTGCAGTATGCTTCGGGTCATTGTCCATCTGCACTGTGAAGCGCCGCCTAATCAGTTCTGAAGTATTTGGCTGAATATAAGCAGATAATATTGCCCAAAACACTTCAGAATTCATCCTGCTGCTTTTGTCAGCAGTCACATCAATAAATACAAGAGAACCAGTTCCATTTGCAGCCATACTTGCCCACACCATGACACTACCACCACCATGCTTCACTGATGAGGTGGTATGCTTAATGTCATGAGCAGTTCCTTTCCTTCTCCATACTCTTCTCTTCCCATCACTCTGGTACAAGTTGATCTTGGTCTCATCTGTTCATAGGATATTGTTTCAGAACTGTGAAGGCTTTTTTAGATGTTGTTTGGCAAACTCTAATCTGGCCTTCCTGTTTGAGCCTCAGCAATGGTTTACATCTTGTGGTGAACCCTCTGTATTCACTCTGGTGAAGTATTCTCTTGATTGTTGACTTTGACATACATACACCTACCTCATGGAGAGTGTTCTTGATCTGGCCAACTGTTGTGAAGGGTGTTTTCTTCACCAGGGAAATAATTATTCGGTCATCCACCACAGTTGCTTTCCGCGGTCTTCCGGATCTTTTAGTGTTGCTGAGCTCACCACTGTGTTCCTTCTTTTTGAGGATGTTCCAAACAGTTGTTTTGGCCACGCCTAATGTTTTTGCTATCTCTCTGATGGGTTTATTTTTTTATTTTTTTCAGCCTAATGCTGGCTTGCTTCACTGATAGTGACAGCTCTTTGGATCTCATCTTGAGAGTTGACAGCAACAGATTCCAAATGCAAATAGACTTGAAATGGACTCTGGATCTTTTATCTGCTCATTGTAATTGGGATAATGAGGGAATAACACACACCTGGCTATGGAACAGCTGAGAAACCAATTGTCCCATTACTTTTGGTTCCTTAACAAGTGGGAGGCACATATGCAAACTGTTGTAATTCCTACACCGTTCACCTGATTTGAATGTAAATAACCTCAAATTAAAGTCTGCAGTTAAAGCACATATTGTTAATTTTATTTAAAATCCATTGTGGTGGTGTTAGAATTGCATCGATGGCCCAATATTTATGGACCCAGCTGTATATATATATATATATATTTATTTATTTTTTTATCAGAAATATGTTTCCACGTGCTTAGTTTTATTTTAAATAACTATCAATTGAAGAACGAAGTCACCTGAATCAGAAGGTAGGCAATCTTTATTTTCTGCTGATAGTGAGACAACCAAATAACACACGATACAATGGTGACAAGCTCTGCTAAGCAGCTGTCTAATTATCCTAGGAGTCTAGGCTTTATATAAGGTTAATTATGTAATCAATAAAGAAATAAGCTATATAATAATAATCTCTATAACTAGGCAGGTTAATCGATACTTTGCATAGAACATATAACAGGAGGTTTCTATAGAATATGACAGGATGATGAGGCAGGATGATCTATACACTTAATCACCAATAGGTCAAATTATGTAATAACTGTCACTGGGATACTCCAAAAATAGATATATACCACACTGAAAAGAGTAAATACACATCCCATGGGTTTTTAAAAATTTGTAGTCTTTATTCAAAATAATCACAATTTAAACATAATCTGAATAATAATATTACATATAATTAATAAGCATATAGTGAATATGTCCAATTTATAACAACACCTATACTAAATATATATACCGCTCTTAAAGGTGAAAAGTCTATGGGAAATTGCTAGTACCGGAGAAGGGAGGTGCTGTGGACTTTATTGTATTGAGCCAGATGGGGGCAATCACCCTCTGTGTATCGCTCAATACCAGGTCTGTGCATCCCCTTCTCTGAGCAGCATCAAGGATAACATGGTAAAATAAAATATCCTAAAAAGTGTAACCAGAGACAGAGTAAAGATTGTACCAGAAAGAGTCAGGATAGGTGGATGTTATCTCCTCGACGTACGTTTCACCATTCTGCGTCCTCAGGAGGAGTCTGTTGACCCAGATGTTCTCTGCAGTTGTGCTTTATTACTCAAGTCAACAGTCTTTACAAAAATCACTTTGTTAACCCTTAAAATGATATGAATTTCAAAAACTTTTCCAACATGGTGTAGTGGATGAATCCGGTTATATCGGAGCTGCTTCAACTGAAGAGATTGGTCACCACCTCTGTCTAAGGCACAATGGATGGATCTGTGGAGTTCTGGTGCCAGAGCTACTGTAGCCTAGCTGATTGGTGGTGGGGTGCCAGGTGTCAGGCCCCCCACCAATATGATTCTAATGGCCTATCCTGACAACAGGCCATAGAGATCACATTACTGGAAAACCCCATTAATGACATACACATTATTGTCATTTAGAGCATGGGAAAGGTTTAATGGTCCAATCATAATTTTTACTTCTTGTGCAACCCACCAAATTTTTGCTATTGTTTTTATATGTCACATAGGGGATCTTTATTAATTAATTTATCTTTATTTAGTTTTATTTGGGGGAAAATGTAGTTTTATTTCAAACTCCAGCTGCTAATTCTTTAAATATGCAAATTGAAAATAAAATAAATAGTTTAAATTGGTTCCCTGTTTTGGTCATATCAATATATAATATAATATTTTTTTGTTTCATGTGAAAAAGCAGACTATGTTGACGGTTTCGGCAGGTGTAGACTATTTTTCTATTTTATTCTCACTTGTATTTTATGATATATTTTGATACTTTTAAAATATATTTTGGCCGGTGGGATATACACAAATTTTATTTTATACTGCAAGGTTCTTTATAACTAAGGCATACAAATGTGGCAAGTGAAGCTTGTGCGGCATAACAGCCCTGCCTCTCAAGGTAGAAACCACTATGTGCACAAAACAAGCAAACAGAATATATTAAGGGGCAGCGTCTAAAACCATCTATAAGAACTGTAAAGGATCACTACCCCCCCATCCGAGCTATCGTCATTACTTCTAGAAGTACAGATGTAGCGAAGGTTAACACACAACCTCTTAACTCAAATTTCTTAACTCAAAATGTTCATAAATGTAATATATCCAATGAATATATTTTATATCATGTCATCTTCAATTATAAAACTGAATAATCCAGAGCTGGTGGGACATACAATAAAGAATAATCAAGGATTCCCCCACTAGTAAAATCATGTGAGATGAGCGAACCACATGACTTCTACAAATACAGGGGTGGCAGGGACCCCACTTGTTGGATTTATCTACAGGTACATTTTGGTCAGGGTGTACAGATTAAGAAGATATTTCTCTAGGAAGATGAGTAATGGCTTCTATGTATTTAGGCAATCCTAGCCTGGGTCACTTTTTGGGAGAACTTGTACATTACTGATAAAATGTGCCCAGTGAGACCAGAGCTGACAGTTTTCTAATGTTACAAATACTTATAGGCGTAGAACAGACCGGGGCTGGAATAGGCAGATTGCTATCCTTTTATGTCAGGCCCTGGTTTTGTGCTTCACCAGGTATAGTTGAAAAGATATACTACTCCCATAGATTTACAATGTGTCACACAGACAGGCTTACTCTTATCAGTGGTAGCCCCTCTCTCTATTACTACCCCTGTGCTGTCCCATGCTCAGTTAGAGGAAGGTGGAGCGTCCTTAAAAAATATTTTATGGATTTAGGTCACAAGCTTAGGGCAAGGACCTCAAATGCAGTGTTTTCCAAAATACTACCTGTACCACGAGCCACTCAAGAAAGGCAGCAGGAGATTATTATTTATTTTATCCACTTGTATAGCGCTACTATAATCCGCAGCGCTTTACAGACATTAGCATGATGCTGTCCCCAATAGAGCTCACAATCTAAGTGATTATGGAGGTTAACAAGCGGCTTAAGAACTGGTGTAGGAAGGAGTAGTTTGGTTTCCTGGAGAACTTGGCTGACTTCTATGTCGGCTACAGGCTCTATCGTAGGATTGGGCTGCACCTCATTGTGGAAGGGGCAGCTGTTTTGGGGGAGAAGATGGCTAGAAGGTTGGAGGAGTGTTTAAACTAGGGACTGGGGGAGTTAATTACGTTATAGGAAGGGAAGATAGTGCAGATAGAGACCTGGGCAAGGTAATAGAACTGGGGGAAGAATAGAAGGAGAGACTAGAATAGTTCAGAAGGAAAGGTGTAGGATAAAAAATATACATAAACCTCTTAAATTGTATCATGCTAATGCCAGAAGCCTGACTAATAAAACTGGGGAACTGGAATTAGTGATGTGTGAGGAGGACTATGACATAGTGGGAATAACGAAGACATGGCTGGATGATAGCTATGACTGGGCGGTTAATGTATAGGGTTACAGTCTGTTTAGTAAGAATCGCCCAAAAATAAAATTACAGCCACAAAATGGGATATTTTTAAAAGCATTCTGAAATCTAATTGTGAAAGGTACATACCTTATGGGAATAAAAGGTTAAGGCCTCATGCACACAACCGTATTTTGTTTCCGTGTCCGATCCGTTTTTTTGGCGGATAGGATGCGGACCCATTCATTTCAATGTGTGCTGTCCGCATCAGTATGTCCGTTCCGTTGCTCCGCAAAAAAGAATAGTGCATGTCCTATTTTTTTCTAGTTTGCAGACAAGGATAGGCATTAGTACAATGGATCCGCAAAAAAAAACTGATCGCAAAACACATACGGTCGTGTGCATGTAGCCTAAGGAACAAGAAAAAAAACAAATGTGGATAAATAGAAATGTAAAGAAAGCGATAAATGACAAAAACAAAGCATTTAAGTCACTAAAACAGGAGGGTAGCGCGGAAGCATTAAAAAACTACAAGGAAATTTTTTTTATATGTAAAAGACAAATAAAAGCAGCCAAACTAGAGACAGAGAGATTCATTGCTAAAGAGAGTAAAAGTAACCCTAAAATTTTCTTCAATTATATAAATGGTAAGAAGTATAAATCTGAAGGTGTCAGCCCTTTACAGAGTAATGAGGGGGGAGTTGCCGAAAGCGATGAGGAAAAAGCAAAGCTATCAAATATTTTCTTCTCCACTGTATTCACTGAAGAATATAAACTGTCAAATAAAATGCAGAATGTAAAAGTAAATTCCCCATTAAAAGTGCCTTGTCTAACCTACGAAGAAATACAGCGGCGTCTTAAAAAGATTAAAACAGACAGACAAATTGCTGGGACCAGATGGCATACACCACTGTATCCTAAGAGAATTAGGTAATGTCATAGCCAGACCCTTATTTCTGATATTTAAAGACTGTATACTGACAGGAGGTGTTCCACAGGATTGACACAAAGTAAATATGGTGCCAATATTCAAAAAGGGTCCAAAAACAGAGACTAGAAACTATAGGCTGGTAAGTTTAACATCTGTTGTGGGTAACCTGTTCTAAGAGATGCTATCTTGGCGTACCTCAATGAAAATAAGCAAATAACGCCATATCAGCATGGATTCATGAGGGATTGGTCATGTCAAACTAACTAATTCCGTTTCTATGAGGAGGTAAGTTCTACACTTGACAGCGGCAAATAGATGTCGTATATCTGGACTTCTCCAAAGCATTTGACACTGTATCATATAAAAAGTTGGTATATAAAATGAGAATGCTTGGACTGGGAGAAAATGTTTGCATGTAGGTAACTGGCTTAGTGATAGAAAACCGAGGGGGGCTATTAATAGTACACACTTATATTGGGTCACTAGTGGGGTACCACAGGGGTCAGCATTGGGCCCTATTCTCTTCAATATATTTATTAATGATCTTGTAGAAGGCTTGCACAGTAAAATGTAAATTTTTACAGATGACACTAAACTGTGTAAAGAGGAGAATATACTGCTACAGAGGGATCTGGATAGAATGGAGGCTTGGGCAGAGAAGTAGCAGATGAGGTTTAACACTGACAAATGTAAGGTTATGCACATGGGAAGGAATAATTCAAGTCACCAGTACATACTAAATGGTAAAACACTGGGTAACACCAACATGGAAAAGGACCTTAGAATTTTAATAAACAGCAAACTAAGCACTAAAAACCAGTGTCAGGCATCTGCTGCCAGGGCCAATAAGATAATGGGTTGCATCAAAAGGGGCATAGATGCCCGTAAAGAGTACATAGTCCTGCCACTTTACAAGCCACTAGTCAGACCACACATGGAGTACTGTGTACAGTTCTGGGCTCCTGTGAACAAGGCAGACATAGCAGAGCTGGATAGGGTTCAGAGGAGGGCAACTAAAGTAATAACTAGAATGGGTGGACTACAGTACCCTGAAAGATTATCAAAATTAGGGTTATTCACTTTAGAAAAAAGACAACTGAGGGGGATCTAATTACTATGTATAAATATATCAGGTGTCAGTACAGGGATTTCTCTCATCATCTATTTAACCCCAAGGACTGTGACTGTGATCAGGGGACTGCCACTGCGCCTGGAGGAAAGAAGGTTTGTACACAAACATAGAAGAGAATTCTTTACGGTAAGAGCAGTGAGACTATGGAACTGTCTGTCTGAGGAGGTGGTGATGGTGAGTTCTCTAAAAGAGTTCAAGAGGGGCCTGGATGTATTTCCTGAGAGTAATAATATTACAGGCTATAGCTACTAGAGAGGGGTCGTTGATCCAGGTAGTTATTCTGATTTCAGTTGGGAACAAATAATTTCCTCCTAAAGTGGGGAAAATTGGCTTCTACCTCACATATTTTTTATTTGTTTTGCCTTCCTCTGGATCAACTTGCAGGATAACAGGCTGAACTGGATGGACAGATGTATTTTTTCTGCCTTATAAACTATGTTACTATGTTACATCCTATCGGTCATTTCACTTGACTGCAAATAACTGGCCATTTAGTGTGAATGACGCCCCTTTTTCCACATGTCTGGACACCAGCTCTTGTGGGAATCCAGCACTATTTTTTGGACTTTCACATATAAGCCCCTGCATTTGCAGTTTTACAGGAATGGAGGGTCCCCATACCGATAACAGGCAGAATGGAATACTGTATTTTTTTTTTTTTCACCAAACATTTGTGTTTAGAGGAGATATACTGTATATACAAAAAAAAAAAACTTTAGTTTCACTTTTAACTGGATCTGTCCTTTGATTACCAATATTCATTCAATACAGGAGACTATGTTTGGGGAGCTCTCACAGCGGTCCTAATCATCGCTCCAAGCCCTCAGCTACCTCTGGTAACTAAAAGCCAGTTAGTTACCAGCATGAATATGACTTCTCTTATATGTGGTTTTTTTCATGATTAACAAGAGATGATTTATGGGTGAAACAAATATCACATGCTGAACATGAAAATGGCTTCTCCCCTTTGTGAATTCTCTGATGTACAACAAGAGCTGATTTACGGTTAAAACATTTCCCACATTCTGAACATGGAAATGGCTTCTCCCCTGTGTGATTTCTCTGATGTATAACAAATTCTGATTTACTCTTAAAACATTTCCCACATTCTGAACATGAAAATGGCTTCTCCCCTGTGTGAATTCTGTGATGTACAACAAGATCTGATTTCTGGTTAAAACATTTCCCACATTCTGAACATGAAAATGGCTTCTCCCCTGTGTGAATTCTCTGATGTATTATAAGTTCTGATTTATTTTGAAAACGTTTCCCACATTCTGAACATGAAAATGGCTTCTCTCCTGTGTGAATTCTTTGATGTATAACAAGATGTGATTTACGGTTAAAACATTTTCCACATTCTGAACATGAAAATGGCTTCTCTCCTGTGTGAATTCTCTGATGTATAACAAGATGTGATTTACGGTTAAAACATTTCCCACATTCTGAACATGAAAATGGCTTCTCTCCTGTGTGAATTCTCTGATGTATAACAAGATCTGATTTATTGTTAAAACACTTTCCACATTCTGAACATGAAAATGGCTTCTCACCTGTGTGAATTCTCTGATGTATAACAATATCTGATTTACTCTTAAAACATTTCCCACATTCCGAACATAAAAATGGCTTCTCTCTAGTGTGAATTCTCTGATGTATAACAAGATGTGATTTACGGTTAAAACATTTTCCACATTCTGAACATGAAAATGGCTTCTCCCCTGTGTGAATTCTCTGATGTATAACAAGATCTGATTTACTCTTAAAACATTTCCCACATTCTGAACATAAAAATGGCTTCTCTCCTGTGTGAATTCTCTGATGTATAACAAGATGTGATTTACGGTTAAAACATTTTCCACATTCTGAACATGAAAATGGCTTCCCTCTTACGTGAGTTGTTTGATGTTTAACACCTTTTCTGTGACTTTTATTCTGTGTTTCAGTCTGTGATGAATCAGAAGATCGGACCTGTTTAAAAGGATCAAATGATGCATTGTTGCTGTGATTGGATGAGGGTATATCTTTGATATTGGCATGCTCTTCAAATGTATCTTGTGTGATACCACAATCATCTCCTTCAAAATCTAAAGATAGCAGATGTTTCTCTGAGTTCCTGGTACAGTCATCTGCCAAGAATAAAACACATTTTTATATTGATGAATAATATACCATTTAATTGCATTGACATTTTCCATATAAAAAAATCCACATAAAGAACAAGACATGGCATCAAATTTAAGTATGAATATACTAAAACTATGGTGGCCAAACAGACCACAATCTAATAGTAGACCAAGGAGAATCACTAGCCCAGGTTGTCCCCCACTTTGATCAACTTCCATGCAACCCCCACCCAATCAGTCATTTATAAATAAAACATTTCCTAGCGCTGAATGCCCCACACCATAGTTATCTACCCTCAGTGTCCCTTTCACAGTGGAATTCCCCCTTAGTGCCCTCTTCACAGTACTGATGCTCCCTAAGGGCCCTTGCTGACGAGCATTGGTCATGCTGCGAGTTCGCAACTCAGCTCCCGGCCTGAACTCCCCGCACTGATGGGGTTGCATAGCATTATATTGATTTATGATGCTATGTAACCGTTAAAGTTCTGGAATGTACTGAATAATACTGGCAGCATTATGACAGTGTTATCCAATACATTCCAGAACTGTAAGGGTTACATAGCATCATAAATCAATATAATGCTATGCAACCCCATCAGTGCTGGGAGTTCAGGGCAGGTGCTCCGCTGAGGGCTCACAGAGTGACCAACGCTTGTTTGCAAGGGCCCTAAATGCCCCCACTCAGTAGAATGTCCCCTTGATGTGTCAACACAGTAGTTATGCCCCCTTAGTGGGCCCCCTGCAGTAGTGCTGTCCTTTAGTATCCCCTTTAAATCAGTGAAGCTCCTGTACTGTGAATAAAATTAATTAATACCGAGCACATCATGCTCCTCCCAGCAGCAGGCATTATGTGATGACGTCATCTCTCCTGCTGAGGAGAGCGCACAGGCCGGGGGATCTCAGGTCTGTGCGCTCTCCCTCTCAGCCCAGCAGGTACAATGACATCACTGTATCATACCTGCTGCTGGGGAGAGTGCAGGCCGCGGAATCAGACCTGGGCTATAATCGATGACAGATACAGCAGCTGGACTCGGAGGGATAACACCTATAAACGTACGACACAGCCGTATGAAATGTAAAATACCAAATCTTTATTGTTACATACACAACATAATGATAAAAGATATATACAGTACAGACCAAAAGTTTGGACACACCTTCTCATTCAAAGAGTTTTCTTTATTTTCATGACTATGAAAATTGTAGATTCACACTGAAGGCATCAAAACTATGAATTAACACATGTGGAATTATATACATAACAAAAAAGTGTGAAACAACTGAAAATATGTCATTCTAGGTTCTTCAAAGTAGCCACCTTTTGCTTTGATTACTGCTTTGCACACTCTTGGCATTCTCTTGATGAGCTTCAAGAGATAGTCACCTGAAATGGTCTTCCAAAAGCAGAGATGCTTAGCACTTGTTGGCCCTTTTGCCTTCACTCTGCAGTCCAGCTCACCCCAAACCATCTCGATTGGGTTCAGGTCCAGTGACTGTGGAGGCCAGGTCATCTGGCGCAGCAGCCTATCACTCTCCTTCATGGTCAAATAGCCCTTACACAGCCTGGAGGTGTGTTTGGGGTCATTGTCCTGATGAAAAATAAATGATGGTCCAACTAAACGCAAAAAGGATGGAATAGCATGCCGCTGCAAGATGCTCTGGTAGCCATGCTGGTTCAGTATGCCTTCAATTTTGAATAAATCCCCAACAGTGTCACCAGCAAAGCACCCCCACACCATCACACCTCCTCCTCCATGCTTCACAGTGGGAACCAGGCATGTAGAGTCCATCCGTTCGCATTTTCTGCGTCGCACAAAGACACGGTGGTTGGAACCAAAGATCTCAAATTTGGACTCATCAGACAAAAACGCAGATTTCCACTGGTCTAATGTCCATTCCTTGTGTTCTTTAGCCCAAACAAGTCTCTTCTGCTTGTTGCCTGTCCTTAGCAGTGGTTTCCTAGCAGATATTCTACCATGAAGGCCTGATTCACACAGTCTCCTCTTAACAGTTGTTCTAGAGATGTGTCTGCTGTTAGAACTCTGTGTGGAATTGACCTGGTCTCTAATCTGAGCTGCTGCTAACCTGCGATTTCTGAGGCTGGTGACTCGGATGAACTTATACTCCGCAGCAGACGTGACTGTTGGTCTTCCTTTCCTGGGGCAGTCCGCATGTGAGCCAGTTTCTTTGTAGCGCTTGATGGTTTTTGTGACTGCGCTTGGGGACACTTTCAAAGTTTTCCCAATTTTTCGGACTTTCTTTACTTAGCTGCTTTTTTCTTGCCATAATACAAATTCTAACAGTCTATTCAGTAGGACTATCAGCTGTGTATCCACCTGACTTCTCCACAACGCAACTGATGGTCCCAACCCCATTTATAAGGCAAGAAATCCCACTTATTAAACCTGACAGGGCACACCTGTGAAGTGAAAACCATTTCAGGTGACTACCTCTTGAAGCTCATCAAGAGAATGCCAAGAGTGTGCAAAGCAGTAATCAAAGAAAAGGTGGCTACTTTGAAAAACCTAGAATATGACATATTTTCAGTTGTTTCACACTTTTTTGTTATGTATATAATTCCACATGTGTTAATTCATAGTTTTGATGCCTTCAGTGTGAATCTACAATTTTCATAGTCATTAAAATAAAGAAAACTCTTTGAATGAGAAGGTGTGTCCAAACTTTTGGTCTGTACTGTATATGGCAAAGTAGACACAGGAATGACAATGAACTACTAGTGGTGTGTAAATGCAGTGAATCCCATCTACCCCTGACAAATACCAAATAGATACCAGTACAATGGATAATAATAAAATGCATAGGGCATAGAATAGGGATAGACATGGGAGATATTCAATGAATACAGAACAATAGTTCCGACCCCGATGCGCGTTTCACTGTCGCTTCCTCAGGGGATATGATATGCAGCGTTAGTCACCTGGGTCAGGATATCTTGGGGTCTTTATTCACAGGCAGGTAGGAAATATCTGGTGTTGAGTGGTGAGACTTTTTTGTATGAGCTCTTAAGGCTACATTCACACGTGAAAAAAAGGCCATAAAAAACGTTTACAGTTTTTCATGGCCATTTTTGAACCATTTTTTGCATCCCTTTCTTAGTCGTCTGGACGTTTTGCATTAATTTTTTACGGCCATTATTTGAGGATGATTTTGATTATTTAATATATATTATTTTTATTTTTATTTAATTACCATTCCCTGCAGTATACATAATGTCCCCCATAGTGGCCCCAGTTAGTAATAATGTCCCCCAGGGTGGCCCCCATCAGTAATATAATAATGTTAATAATGTGCAGGGTTTTGTTTTTATGGGAAAAAAATAAATAATTATCCTGTCATCCACTTGCACGTGTAGAGAAAAGTCGCTCTTCATTTGGTGCTAAAGGACCTACACTCTCAGTGAAATGATGTCACCATGCGCTCCTAAGGAATAATGCTGGGAGAGCATGGTGATGTCATCACGTTGGTAGCACAGGTTCTTCCGCACCAAGAGAGACTGCCTTGTGTGTGCAAGCGGATAAGGCAATTTATTTTTAACCCCTAAATGGCTATTTTCCACTAGTGTACTCATTTTAAACAGCCATTACATGGATGCACTCCTGTCTAAATGGCATTTAGAAATAGTCCCATTGATTTACATGGGGTCCACCTGGCAGTGAAAACGGCCACAAATAGGACATGTCCTATTTTTCACAACCACTATTCACTCACCTTAAAAAAAAAATGGCCAAATGAATAGCGCCATTGACTTCAATTCTAAAAACAGCTGTGTGCAATTTTTCACTGTTGTGTGAATGTAGACTTATCCTGCAGCCTTTCCCAATTACACAAACTACATATCGCGCCAAAGTATAATCCTGTGACCCGAACATCATCCCTGCAGCTAGGACACTGTGCACACCGAGGTCTCTCCTAATCTCAGTCCTGTCACTCTCAAGTAAACAAACTGCATGGCCCACACCATAACATCTTCCTTTTTTCACACATTTATATTAAAGGGGTTGTCTCATTTGAGACAATGGGGGCAATTTGCTAGGATATGCCCCTATTGTCTGGTAGGTGCATGTCCCACCGCTGGGACCTGCACCTATCGCCGAAACGGAACCCCGAAAGTGGTGGAGGGTGCACTGTGCATGTGCAGAACTGGCTCGTCTATTTCCTTCAGGCCCTGTAAACAGTGGCCAATCATGCACAGTGCACTCCCATTCACTTCAATGGGGAGAGTACTTGGTGGTGGCCAGAGCAGAGTCCTCCAGCTACCACTTTGGCCAGCTCTGTTCTCGATATAGGTGTGGGTCCCAGCGGTTGGACCTGCACTATTAGACAATGGGGACATATCCTAATGATATGTCTCCATTATCTCAGATGAGACAACCCCTTTAAGTGCTTGCACCTCATATATACTGTACACACCATCCAAAGATTATTAAAAGTATATCACTAGAGAGGAACCAATTTCTTAAAAATACATTTCAGGTGTAATTCTGAAGAATCAGACACATTTTTAATTTATTCCAAAAGAGAGTAAAACACAAATGTACAGAATACATTACAGAAGTGGTAGCTGCAAATACAGTGAAGGAGTTTAAGCATGCATGGGATAGGCATAAGGCCATCCTTCATATAAGATATGGCCAAGGGCTATTCATAGTATTCAGTATATAGGGCTGACTAGATGGGCCAAATGGTTCTTATCTGCCGACACATTCTATGTCTCTATGATGCCGCAAATCGCATCGCAGAGCTCACAGCCTCGGAGAAAAAAACCTCCCAGGCTGTATGCTCTGCCCTGCGATTGGCCAGCGCTACAGCCTAGGAGAAGGAGACGCCCAGCAGAACAAGGGCAGACTCCGCCTTTTATAACCAAGTCCCCTAAGTCTCCGCCTACTATAACCAAGTCCCCGAACATACCGGAGGGCATAGCTGGAGAACGGAGCTGCGCCCAGGGATAATAGTAAGTGCAGTGAGATCCCTGGGCGCCGCTGTATATGTCATGATACTTAGTTCACAATGTTTGGACCGATGAAAGGTCCTCATTAAGATTCAACATGAGTCTTATTGTATCTTAGTTGTTAACTGTCATGTAGACTTATTATTTAAACTCTTAACTACCACCTTTCCCCCAACCCCCCACTGCCCAACCCTCCATTCCGGCATCATAGAAACATAGAATGTGTCGGCAGATAAGAACCATTTGGCCCATCTAGTCTGCCCAATATACTGAATACTATGAATAGCCCTTGGCTTTATCTTATATGAAGGATGGCCTTATGCCTATACCATGCTTGCTTAAACTCCTTCACTGTATTTGCAGCTACCACTTCTGCAGGAAGGCTATTCCATGCATCCACTACTCTCTCAGTAAAGTAATACTTCCCGATATAACTTTTAAACCTTTGCCCCTCTAATTTAAAACGATGTCCTCTTGTAGCAGTTTTTCTTCTTTTAAATATTCTCTCCTCTTTTTTCCCTTTATGTATTTAAAAGTTTCTATCATATCCACTCTGTCTTGTCTTTCTTCCAAGCTATACATGTTAAGGTCCTTTAATATTTCCTGGTAAGTTTTATCCTGCAATCCATATACCAGTTTAGTAGCTCTTCTCTGAACTCTCTCCAAAGTATCACCATCCTTCTGGAGATATGGTCTCCAGTACTGCGCACAATACTCCAAATTAGGTCTCACTAGTGCTCTGTAGAGCGGCATGAGCACCTACCTCTTTCTACTGATAATGCCTCTCACCATACACCCAAGCATTCTGCTAGCATTTCCTGCTGGTCTATGACATTGTCTGCCTACCTTTAAGTCTTCTAAAATAATGACCCCTAAATCCCTTTCCTCAGATACTGAGGTTAGGACTGTATTACTGATTTTATAGTCTGCTCTTGGGTTTTTATGCCCCAGGTGCATTATCTTGCACTTATCAACATTCCAATTTAGTTGCTAGATTTTTGACCATTCCTCTAGTTTTCCTAAATCCTTTTCCATTTGGTGTATCCCTCCAGGAACATCAACCCTGTTACAAATCTTTGTGTCATCAGCAAAAAGACACACCTTACCATCGAGGCCTTCTGCAATTTCACTGATAAAGATATTAAACAATATGGGTCCCAGAACAGATCCCTGAGGTACCCCACTGGTAACAAGACCATGGTCTGAATATACTCTATTGACTACAACCCCTCTGTTGTCTGTCCCACTGCCTAATCCATTCAACAATATGAGAGTCCAAGCTCAAAGACTCTAATTTATTTATGAGCCTTCTATGTGGGACAGTATCAAAAGCCTTACTAAAGTCTAGATAAGCTATGTCTACTGCACCTCCGCTATCTATTATTTTAGTCACCCAATCAAAAAAATCAATAAGATTAGTTTGACATGATCTCCCTGAAGTAAACCCATGCGGTCTTTCATCTTTTAATCCATGGGATTTTAGATGTTCCACAATCCTCTCCTTGAGTATGGTTTCCATTAATTTCCCCACTATTGATGTCCGGCTTACTGGCCTATAGTTGCCCGATTCCTCCCTACTACCTTTCTTGTGAATTGGCACAACATTTGCTAATTTCCAATCTTCTGGGACAACTCCTGTTACCAGTGATTGGTTAAATAAATCTGTTAATGGTTTTGCTAGTTCACCACTGAGCTCTTTTAATAGCTTTGGGTGAACCTCTTCCTCTGTAAAGACACATGCATCAACAGATTCATTAGTCTTCCTTCCTAACTGAGGTCCTTTTCCTTCATTTTCATTTGTAAAAACTGAACAGAAGTATTCATTGAGGCTGTCAGCTAGTTCTTTATCTTCTTCCATATTCCTTCCTACTTTTGTTTTTAACTTGGTAATTCCTTGTTTTAGTTTCCTTTTTTCATTTATGCATCTGAAGAATGCCTTATTGCCTTTTTCCCTGACTGAGCTAATTTCTCTTCTGCCTGTGCTTTAGAAGCTCTTATAACTTGTTTGGCCTCTCTCTGCCTAATCTTATAAAAATTACCTGTCATCCTCGTTATTTTATTTTTATAATTACTAAATGCTATCTTTTTGTTTTTAATTATTTTGGCCTCTTCTGCTGAGTACCACAGTGGTCTCTTCCTTTTTTTGCTTTTACTGACAAGTAGGGATGAGCGAACCCGAACTTTGGGGTGTCCGTGACACGGACCCGAACATTTTCGCAAAAGTCTGGGTTCGGGTTCGGTGTTCGTCGCTTTCTTGGCGCTTTTTGAAAGGCTGCATAGCAGCCAATCAACAAGCGTCATACTACTTGCCCCAAGAGGCCGTCACAGCCATGCCTACTATTGGAATGGCTGTGATTGGCCAGTGCAGCATGTGACCCAGCCTCTATTTAAGCTGGAGTCACGTAGCGCCGCACGTCACTCTGCTCTGATCAGTGTAGGGAGAGGTTGCAGCTGCGACGTTAGGGCAAGATTAGGCAGTGATTAACTCCTCCAAAAGACTTAATTCAGTGATCAATCTACAGCTGTGGATCATTGAACTGCTGCTATTCAATTGCTCACTGTTTTTAGGCTGCCCAGAGCGTTTTTCAGTCACTTTTTTCTGGGGTGATCGGCGGCCATTTTGTGTCTTGTGGTGCGCCAGCACAAGCTGCCACCAAGTACATTTAACCATCAATAGTGTGGTTATTTTTTGGCTATATCCTACATCAGGGGCAAGCTGTCACCAAGTGCATTTAACCATCAATAGTGTGGTTATTTTTTGGCTATATCCTACATCAGGGGCAAGCTGTCACCAAGTGCATTTAACCATCAATAGTGTTGTTATTTTTTGGCTATATCCTACATCAGGGGCTTGGCTGTGCTTGCTATTTTATTGAGGGGTGAAATACAATTGCCAAAATAGCAGTACCCTAAATCTGGTGTTTCAGCTGTGGCCAGCCAATTGTAATACTGTCTGCTGTCTGGCAAAGGATATATTTTTGTTCAGGGTTGATATACAATTCCCAACTTAGCAATTTCCTAAATTAGTGGTTTCTGCTGTATCAGGGCTACTTTAAATCTATTCATTAAAAGGGTATATAAGATTCAAGGTGCAGATAGGGTCATTCTCAATAACTTCACACACGCTACTGTGCAATTCCAAGTCTAATTCTGTGTGTAAACGTATACCTTTCACCCAGCGCCAAAATAATAGGCCTCAAATTTATATTCATCTAAATCTGTGGTTATTGCTGTGGCTGGTCAAGTTATTTAGTGTCCGTCAAAGCACAGTTTTTGTTCTGGGTTGAAATACAATTCCCAATTTAGCAATTCTCTAAATTAGTGGTTTCTGCTGTATCAGGCCTACTTTAAATCTAGCCCTAAAAGGGTATATTAGATTCAAGGTGCATATAGGGTCATTCTCAATAACTTCACACACACGCTACTGTGCAATTCCAAGTCTAATTCTGTCTGTAAACGTATACCTGTCACCAAGCGCCTAAATAGGCCTCAAATTTATATTCATCTAAATCTGTCGTTACTGCTGTGCCTTTATTAGTGTAATACGGTACCTAAATAGATAGCCAGATAGTGTTAGGTGTCTGTAAAAAAAAGGCCTGAATTTGAATTCAATACATTGGGCCAAATAATATTTTTCTTATTGTGGTGAACGGTAACAATGAGGAAAACATCTAGTAAGGGACGCGGACATGGTCGTGGTGGTGTTAGTGGACCCTCTGGTGCTGGGAGAGGACGTGGCCATTCTGCCACAGCCACACGTCCTAGTGTACCAACTACCTCAGGTCCCAGTAGCCGCCATAATTTACAGCGATATTTGGTGGGGCACAATGCCGTCAATTGGGTGGCCGACAGTGGATCCAGCACGTTCACATTATCTCCCACCAAGTCTTCTGCAGAAAGTGCACAGATGGTGCCTGAAAACCAAGCCCATCAGTCTGTCACATCACCCCCATGCATACCAGGGAAACTGTCTGAGCCTCAAGTTATGCAGCAGTCTCTTATGCTGTTTGAAGACTCCGCTGGCAGGGTTTCCCAAGGGCATCCACCTAGCCCTTCCCCAGCGGTGGAAGACATAGAATGCACTGACGCACAACCACTTATGTTTCCTGATGATGAGGACATGGGAATACCACCTCAGCACGTCTCTGATGATGACGAAACACAGGTGCCAACTGCTGCATCTTTCTGCAGTGTGCAGACTGAACAGGAGGTCAGGGATCAAGACTAGGTGGAAGACGATGCAGGGGACGATGAGGTCCTAGACCCCACATGGAATGAAGGTCGTGCCACTGACTTTCACAGTTCGGAGGAAGAGGCAGTGGTGAGACCGAGCCAACAGCGTAGCAAAAGAGGGAGCAGTGGGCAAAAGCAGAACACCCGCCGCTAAGAGACTCCGCCTGCTACTGACCGCCGCCATCTGGGACCGAGCACCCCAAAGGCAGCTTCAAGGAGTTCCCTGGCATGGCACTTCTTCAAACAATGTGCTGACGACAAGACCAGAGTGGTTTGCACGCTGTGCCATCAGAGCCTGAAGCGAGGCATTAACGTTCTGAACCTTAGCACAACCTGCATGACCAGGCACCTGCATGCAAAGCATGAACTGCAGTGGAGTAAACACCTTAAAAACAAGGAAGTCACACAGGCTCCCCCTGCTACCTCTCCTCTGCTGCTGCCGCGTCGGCCTCTTCTGCTGCTGCCGCCGCCGCCTCGGACTCTTCCTCCGCCTATGGAGGAACGTTGGCACCTGCTGCCCAGCAAACAGGGGAGATGTACCACCAACACCACCACCTCCGTCACCAAGCATCTCAACCATGTCACACGGCAGCGTTCAGCTCTCCATCTCACAAACATTTGAGAGAAAGCGTAAATTCCCACCTAGCCACCCTCGATCCCTGGCCCTGAATGCCAGCATTTCTAAACTACTGGCCTATGAAATGCTGTCATTTAGGCTGGTGGACACAGACAGCTTCAAAACAGCTCATGTCGCTTGCTGTCCCACAGTATGTTGTTCCCAGCCGGCACTACTTCTCCAAGAGAGCCGTGCCTTCCCTACACAACCAAGTATCCGATAAAATCAAGTGTGCACTGCGCAACGCCATCTGTGGCAAGGTCCACCTAACCACAGATACGTGGACCAGTAAGCACGGCCAGGGACACTATATCTCCCTAACTGCACACTGGGTAAATGTAGTGGCGGTGTCACAACCAGACAGCTGAGAAGCTCTAACAGAGGCCTTTCAGAACCTCCCCCTTGAGTTTCTTTGTTGTGGTATTCAGTTCCTCATCTCGTTAGCCTCTCTCAGCTGTCATGTGTTGGACTAATTGCTTCCCTTTAAATTCCTCCCCAGAATGCTTTTCTGGGCGGCTTATACTTCTTCCTGGAGTGTGTGTGCATGCTGATCTTGTTCTCCTGTCTGCTACAAAGTTAAGGTTTGAACATTTATCTGTTATTTTCTGTTAGCTGGATCCCAGGTGACCCTGACTCCCTCCGTATCTTGTGTAGGGAGCCGGTGGTCGTGTCCCCTCACTATTGTAGGGTGCTCAGGGGTTATACAGTCAAGGTACGTGGATATGCAAACTTCCACCATTCGGATCTTTGCATAGGCTGAGCAGCCAGGGAAAGTGTCAGGTCTTCTGCAGGGGTCTCCCTTTGGTTCCTTAGCTCTTGGATCCAGCGAGTCATTTATGCATGTTGCTTTGCCTTGTTTCCTGTACACCGTCTGTGACATTATAAGCCGCCAGAACCGTCTCAAGCATGGATCCGGTTTCACTTTTGGCTGAACGCTTCCAGGGTCTTTCATTGGAGGTAGCTGATCTCCGTAAGACTTTTTCTCAGCTTCAAGTGACCGGTTCAGCTTGCGTTCATGGAGTTTGTTCTGAGCCTAAGATCTCTCTCCCGGATACATTTTCCGGGGGTAGTGAGAATTTTGTGCGTTTTAGAGAGGCTTGCAAACTCCATTTTTGCCTTCTTCCCCATTCCTCTGGTGATGAGGAAGGGAGGGTGGGGATCATTATATCGCTGCTCAGGGATAATGCTCAGTCCTGGGCCTTTTCGCTGCCGGAGGGGGCACGGCTTCTCCGTTCAGTGGATGAATTCTTTTCAGCCCTGGGTCAGATATATGATGATCCGGATCGTATTGCTCTGGCGGAGTCTAGACTACGTCTATTATGCCAGGGTAAACAATCCGCAGAAATATACTGCTCAGAATTTCGGAGATGGGCAGCTGATACTGGTTGGAATGATGCTGCACTCCGAAGTCAATTTTGCCATGGTCTTTCAGAGGGATTGAAAGATGCATTTGCCTTTCATGAAAGGCCTTTTTCTTTGGACTCTGCTATGTCTCAGGCCGTTCGTATTGACAGGCGTCTTAGAGAGAGAGGAGAGATCTCTCCTTCCTGTCATACTCGGTCCCAGGACTGTGCATTGGTCCCAGTCGCTGTCAGCCCCTTCTGAGCAGGAGCCCATGCAGCTGGGGTTGATTGCTTCTGACAATAGAAGATTCAGCCCGCATGGGAGGGTTTGTTTTTGTTGTGGAGGTATTAATCATTTGGCAAATATTTGTCCCTCTAGGAGATTCAGGCAGGTCTCTGGGAATAATAAAGAAACAAAGAGGAAAAAATCTTTTAAAAATGTTCCGTCTGTTACTATTGGCAGGGTTGAGGCGGAAATTGAAGGTTTTCCGTTTGCTTGTAGTTCCCGTTTTGTCCTGCCTGCTAGGGTGGCGCTAGAGAGCAAGAGCATTTTTTGAGAGATTTTTGTGGATAGTGGAGCAGCGGTCAATCTCATTGATAGTCAATTCGCAATAGCTCATGGTTTCCAGGTGTGCACTTTGGGAAAGGATATTCCGGTTTTTGCGATTGATTCCGCTCCACTTTCTCATAAATCATTAAAGGGCATAGTTCACAATATCCGTTTAATTGTGAGTGATGCTCATGTTGAGGATGTGTCATGTTTCGTCCTTAGCGGTTTGCCTGCCCCTCTAGTGTTGGGGCTACCCTGGCTCACTAAACATAACCCCACCATTGATTGGCAAGCGAGGCAAATAAATGGTTGGAGTGACTTTTGCAGAGAGAATTGCCTCATGACATCTGTTTCTGAGGTTGCTACTAAGACTGTACCATCTTTTCTCTCTGAATTTTCGGATGTCTTCTCTGAGAGTGGAGTTCAGGATTTGCCCCCGCACAGGGAGTACGATTGCCCTATTAATCTCATCCCAGACGCCAAGCTGCCTAAATCTCGTTTATACAATCTTTCCCAACCTGAGAGGATCGCTATGCGTGCTTATATCTCTGAGAGTCTGAGAAAAGGACACATACGACCCTCGAAGTCACCTGTTGCCGCTGGTTTTTTCTTTGTTAAGAAAAAAGATGGTTCTTTAAGACTTGTCTGGATTTCAGGGAGCTGAACAGTATCACAATTCGTGACCCTTATCCGCTTCCTCTGATCCCAGACCTGTTTAACCAGGTTGTTGGGGCTAAAGTCTTTTCCAAATTAGATCTAAGAGGGGCATACAACCTGGTCAGGGTCAGAGAAGGGGACGAATGGAAGACGGCCTTCAATACACCTGAGGGCCATTTTGAAAATTTGGTTATGCCTTTTGGTTTGATGAATGCCCCAGCCATTTTTCAGCATTTCATGAACAGCATTTTTTATCATTTGATGGGAAAATTTGTATTGGTGTATTTGGATGACATTTTGATTTTTTTCTCCCGATTTCAAAACTCATAAGGAACATTTACGTCAAATCTTGCTCATCCTGCGGGAGAATTAATTATATGCGAAACTGGAAAAATGTGTGTTTGCGGTTCCAGAAATTCAATTTCTGGGGTTTCTTCTCTCCGCTTCTGGTTTTCGCATGGACCCCGAGAAGGTCCGCGCTGTGCTTGAGTGGGAGCTTCCTGAGAATCAGAAGGCGCTGATGCGTTTTTTGGGCTTTGCCAATTATTACAGGAAGTTCATTTTGAATTATTCTTCTATTGTTAAACCACTCACTGATATGACCAGAAAGGGGGTAGATTTTTCTTCTTGGTCAGTAGAGGCGCGTAAGGCTTTTTCTGATATCAAGGAGAGCTTTGCTTCTGCTCCCATCTTGGTGCAACCTGATGTTTCTTTACCCTTCATAGTTCAGGTTGATGCTTCTGAGGTGGGTGTGGGGGCGGTCTTGTCTCAGGGTTCCTCTCCTGCCAATTGGCGACAGTGTGCCTTTTTCTCAAGAAAACTCTCCTCCGCAGAGAGAAATTACGATGTGGGAGATAGGGAATTGTTGGCCATCAAGTTGGCTTTTGAGGAATGGCGCCATTGGCTAGAGGGAGCCAGACACCCTATTACCGTATTTACTGACCATAAAAATCTGGCCTACTTGGAGTCAGCCAAGCGTCTGAACCCGAGACAGGCCAGATGGTCTTTGTTCTTTTCTAGGTTTAATTTTGTTGTCACGTTCCGCCCTGGAGTTAAGAATGTGAAGGCGGATGCCCTGTCACGTTGTTTTCCGGGAGGTGGGAATTTTGAAGACCCGGGTCCCATTTTGGCTGAAGGTGTGGTGGTCTCTGCTCTTTTTCCTGAATTGGAGGCAGAGGTGCAGGCAGCCCAGTCAGAGGCTCCTGATCTTTGTCCTCCTGGGAGGTTGTTTGTGCCTCTCGCTTTAAGACACAAGATTTTTAAAGAACACCACGATACGGTCCTTGCTGGGCACCCGGGGGTAAGAGCCACACTGGATCTCATCGCTCGGAGATTCTGGTGGCCTGCGCTTCGTAAGTCAGTTGAGGGTTTTGTGGCAGCCTGCGAGACTTGCGCTTGTGCCAAAGTCCCTCATTCACGGCCATCAGGTCCTCTCCTTCCCTTACCCATTCCTTCCCATCCTTGGACACATCTGTCCATGGACTTCATAACGGACCTGCCTTGTTCCTCGGGGAAGACTGTGATTCTGGTGGTGGTGGACCGTTTTAGCAAAATGGTGCATTTCATCCCTTTTCCTGGTTTGCCCAATGCTAAGACGCTGGCGCAGGCATTTATTGATCACATTGTCAAATTGCACGGTATTCCTTCAGACATAGTCTCTGATAGGGGCACGCAGTTTGTTTCCAGATTCTGGAAGGCTTTCTGTTCTCGCTTGGGGGTTCGGTTGTCATTCTCTTCTGCTTTCCACCCGCAGTCGAATGGCCAGACAGAGCGCGTCAATCAGAATCTGGAGACATATCTGCGCTGTTTTGTGGCGGAGAATCAAGAGGATTGGTGTTCTTTTTTGTCCCTTGCTGAGTTTGCTTTAAATAACCGTCGTCAGGAGTCCTCTGATAAGTCACCATTTTTTGGTGCATATGGGTTTCATCCGCAGTTTGGGACTTTCTCGGGAGAGGGGTCTTCTGGTTTACCTGATGAGGACAGATTCTCCTCGTCTTTGTCATCTATTTGGCAAAAGATTCAAGATAATCTAAAGAGCATGAGTGAGAGATATAAGCGTGTGGCAGATAAGAGACGTGTGCTTGGTCCGGACCTGAATGTTGGTGATCTGGTGTGGTTGTCTACCAAGAATATCAAATTGAAGGTTCCCTCCTGGAAGTTGGGTCCTAGGTTTATTGGGCCTTACAAAATCCTGTCTGTCATCAATCCTGTTGCATACCGTCTTGATCTTCCTCAGACTTGGAAGATCCATAATGTTTTTCATAAGTCCTTATTGAAACCTTATGTTCAACCCATTGTACCCTCGCCTTTGCCTCCTCCTCCGATTATGGTTGATGGGAATCTTGAATTTCACGTCTCTAGGATTGTGGATTCTCGTCTTGTCCGCGGTTCTCTTCAGTACCTTGTTCATTGGGAGGGGTATGGTCCTGAGGAGAGGATGTGGGTCCCAGTGACGGACATTAAGGCCTCTCGTCTCATCAGGGCTTCCATAGGTCCCATCCTGAGAAGGTGGGTTCTGAGTGTCCGGAGTCCACTCGTAGAGGGAGGGGTACTGTCACAACCAGACAGCTGAGAAGCTCTAACAGAGGCCTTTCAGAACCTCCCCCTTCAGTTTCTTTGTTGTGGTATTCAGTTCCTCATCTCGTTAGCCTCTCTCAGCTGTCATGTGTTGGACTAATTGCTTCCCTTTAAATTCCTCCCCAGAATGCTTTTCTGGGCAGCTTATACTTCTTCCTGGAGTGTGTGTGCATGCGGATCTTGTTCTCCTCTCTGCTGCAAAGTTAAGGTTTGAACATTTATCTGTTATTTTCTGTTTGCTGGATCCCAGGTGACCCTGACTCCCTCCGTATCTTGTGTAGGGAGCCAGTGGTCGTGTCCCCTCACTATTGTAGGGTGCTCAGGGGTTATACAGTCAAGGTACGTGGATATGCAAACTTCCACCATTCGGATCTTTGCATAGGCTGAGCAGCCAGGGAAAGTTCCAGGTCTTCTGCAGGGGTCTCCCTTTTGTTCCTTAGCTCTTGGATCCAGCGAGTCATTTATGCATGTTGCTTTGCCTTGTTTCCTGTACACCGTCCGTGACAGGCGGCTGGGCCCCAGGCGGAGAGCTGTTTGGCGCACGTCCTTCCGCCGCCAAGGATCGCAGGGCAACATTCTTTGCCTCCTGTTGCCTCCTCATCCTACTCGGCTTCCTCCTCCTCTTCTTCCACCTGCTCATCCAGTCAGCCACACACCTTCACCACCAACTTCAGCACAGCCCGGGGTAAACGTCAGCAGGCCATTCTGAAACTCATATGTTTGGGGGACAGGCCCCACACCGCACAGGAGTTGTGGCGGGGTATAGAACAACAGACCGACGAGTGGTTGCTGCCGGTGAGCCTCAAGCCCGGCCTGGTAGTGTGCGATAATGGGCGAAATCTCGTTGCAGCTTTGGGACGCATGTGCTGAATTTGGTGGTGCAGAAGTTCATTCACAACTACCCCGACATGTCAGAGCTGCTGCATAAAGTGCAGGCCGTCTGTTCACACTTCCGGTGTTCACATCCTGCCGCTGCTCGCCTGTCTGCACTACAGCGTAACTTCGGCCTTCCCGCTCACCGCCTCATATGCGACGTGCCCACCAGGTGGAACTCCACCTTGCACATGGTGGACAGAATGTGCGAGCAGCAGCAGGCCATAGTGGAGTTTCAGCTGCAGCACGCACGGGTCAGTCGCACTGCAGAACAGCACCACTTCACCACCAATGACTGGGCCTCCATGCGAGACCTGTGTGCCCTGTTGCGCTGTTTCGAGTACTCCACCAACATGGCCAGTGGCGATGACGCTGTTATCAGCGTTACAATACCACTTCTATGTCTCCTTGAGAAAACACTTAGGGCGATGATGGAAGAAGAGGTGGCCCAGGAGGAGGAGGAAGAGGGGTAATTTTTAGCACTTTCAGGCCAGTCTCTTCGAAGTGACTCAGAGCGAGGTTTTTTGCAACAGCAGAGGCCAGGTACAATGGTGGCCAGCCAGGATCCACTACTGGAGGACGAGGATGAGGAGGAGGTGGAGGAGGATGAGGATGAAGCATGGTCACAGCGGGGTGGCACCCAACGCAGCTCGGGCCCATCACTGGTGTGTGGCTGGGGGGGAAACGCAGGACGATGACGATACGCCTCCCACAGAGGACAGCTTGTCCTTACCTCTGGGCAGCCTGGCACACATGAGCGACTACATGCTGCAGTGCCTGCGCAACGACAGCAGAGTTGCCCACATTTTAACATGTGCGGACTACTGGGTTGCCACCCTGCTGGATCCACAGTACAAAGACAATGTGTCCACCTTACTTCCTGCACTGGAGCGTGATAGGAAGATGCGCAAGTACAAATGCACGTTGGTAGACGCGCTACTGAGAGCATTTCCAAATGTCACAGGGGAACGAGTGGAAGCCCAAGGCCAAGGCAGAGGAGGAGCAAGAGGTCGCCAAGGCAGCTGTGTCACGGCCAGCTCCTCTGAGGGCAGGGTTAGCATGGCAGAGATGTGGAAAAGTTTTGTCAACACGCCACAGCTAACTGCACCACCACCTGATACGCAACGTGTGAGCAGGAGGCAACATTTCACTAACATGGTGGAACAGTACGTGTGCACACCCCTCCACGTACTGACTGATGCTTCGGCCCCATTCAACTTCTGGGTCTCTAAATTGTCCACGTGGCCAGAGCTAGCCTTTTATGCCTTGGAGGTGCTGGCCTGCCCGGCGGCCAGCGTTTTGTCTGAACGTGTATTCAGCACGGCAGGGGGGCGTCATTACAGACAAACGCAGCCGCCTGTCTACAGCCAATGTGGACAAGCTGACGTTCATAAAAATTAACCAGGCATGGATCCCACAGGACCTGTCCATCCCTTGTGCAGATTAGACATTAACTACCTCCCCTTAACCATATATTATTGTACTCCAGGGAACTTCCTTGTTCAATCCTATTTTTATTTTCATTTTACCATTATATTGCGGGGCAACCCAAAGTTGAATGAACCTCTCCTCTGCCTGGGTGCCGGGGCCTAAATATATGACAATGGACTGTTCCAATGTTGGGTGACGTGAAGCCTGATTCTCTGCTATGACATGAAGACTGATTCTCTGCTGACATGAAGCCAGATTCTCTGTTACGGGACCTCTCTCCTCTGCCTGGGTGCCTGGGCCTAAATATCTGACAATGGACTGTTCCAGTGTTGGGTGACGTGAAGCATGATTCTCTGCTATGACATGAAGACTGATTCTCTGCTGACATGAAGCCAGATTCTCTGTTACGGGACCTCTCTCCTCTGCCTGGGTGCCTGGGCCTAAATATCTGACAATGGACTGTTCCAGTGTTGGGTGACGTGAAGCATGATTCTCTGCTATGACATGAAGACTGATTCTCTGCTGACATGAAGCCAGATTCTCTGTTATGGGACCTCTCTCCTCTGCCTGGATGCCGGGGCCTAAATATATGACAATGGACTGTTACAGTGGTGGGTAACGTGAAGCCTGATTCTCTGCTATGACATGAAGACTGATTCTCTGCTGACATTAAGCCAGATTCTCTGTTATGGGACCTCTCTCCTCTGCCTGGGCCTAAATATCCGACAATGAACTGTTCCAGTGTTGGTTGACGTAAAGCATGATTCTCTGCTATGACATGAAGACTGATTCTCTGCTGACATGAAGCCAGATTCTCTTTTATGGGACCTCTCTCCTCTGCCTGGGTGCCAGGGCCTAAATATATGACAATGGACTGTTACAGTGGTGGGTGACGTGAAGCCTGATTCTCTGCTAAGGGACCTCTCTCCAATTGATATTGGTTAATTTTTATTTATTTTATTTTTATTTTTATTCATTTCCCTATCCACATTTGTTTGCAGGGGATTTACCTACATATTGCTGCCTTTTGCAGCCCTCTAGCCCTTTCCTGGGCTGTTTTACAGCCTTTTTAGTGCCGAAAAGTTCGGGTCCCCATTGACTTCAATGGGTTTCGGGTTCGGGTTCAGATCCCGAACACGAACATTTCCGGGAAGTTCGGCCGAACTTCTCGAACCCGAACATCCAGGTGTTCGCTCAACTCTACTGACAAGCCTAATGCAATTTTCTGTTGCCTTCAATAGTGCCACTTTTAAATAATCCCATTTCCCCTGGACTCCATTGAAATTGTTTCAATCTGATAGGGACCCATATATCACTAATCTAATTTTAGAAAAGTCAGTTTTTCTAAAATCTAAAACTTTAGTTTTTGTGTGGTGTGAGTCAGTCACTGTACTCATAGTAAACCACACTGGTGATCACTAGATCCCAAGCTTTCCCCTATAGTAATATCAGATACCAAATTCCCATTTGTAAATACTAAATGTAAAATGGCCTCCTTCCGGGTTGGCTCCTCAACTACTTGCTCTAGAGATAATCCCAGTAGGGAATTTAGAATATCTGTACTCCTGGCAGAACTAGCTATTTTGGTTTTCCAGTTTATAGCAGGAAGATTAAAGTCTCCCATAATGATAACTTCCCCCTTCAATGTCATTTTAGCTATTTCCTCAACTAGTAGATCATCTAAATTATTTTACTTGGCTAGGTGGTCTACACATCACACCTACACGAGTTAACTTATGCTTATCAAGCTGCAAGGTAACCCAAACTGACTCTAAATTGGTCTCGCTAACTTGTATTAAATTAGATTTTATGCTATCTTTCACAAAAAGGTACCTCCTCCCCCTTCTTGCCTTCTCTGTCTGTCCTATATAGAGAGAACCCTGGTATCTTTATATCCCCGTCATTACTCCCATTGAACCACGTCTCAGTAACAGCCACAAAATATATATTCTCAGATGCCATTATAGCCTCAAGTTCATTGATCTTATTCCCTAAACGGCGAGCATTTGTAGACAAGACTCTGAGCTTGTCATTTCTTAACCTATGTGCTACTGGCATCTTCTGGCATTGTTCTGGGGGGGAAGTCGGACTGCTGGATTGTCACTCTTTTGCCCCCCTTTCCTAGTTCAAATGCTCCTTAGCAAATACTTTGACCTGTTCACTGAGGACATTCGTTCCCTTGAGAGAAAGATACAAACCTTCTTTCTTGTACAGTTCTTTTCCATTCCAACGAGAGCTAACATGAGACCTGTGTGCCCTGTTGCGCTGTTTCGAGTACTCCACCAACATGGCCAGTGGCGATGACGCTGTTATCAGCGTTACAATACCACTTCTATGTCTCCTTGAGAAAACACTTAGGGCGATGATGGAAGAAGAGGTGGCCCAGGAGGAGGAGGAAGAGGGGTAATTTTTAGCACTTTCAGGCCAGTCTCTTCGAAGTGACTCAGAGCGAGGTTTTTTGCAACAGCAGAGGCCAGGTACAATGGTGGCCAGCCAGGATCCACTACTGGAGGACGAGGATGAGGAGGAGGTGGAGGAGGATGAGGATGAAGCATGGTCACAGCGGGGTGGCACCCAACGCAGCTCGGGCCCATCACTGGTGTGTGGCTGGGGGGGAAACGCAGGACGATGACGATACGCCTCCCACAGAGGACAGCTTGTCCTTACCTCTGGGCAGCCTGGCACACATGAGCGACTACATGCTGCAGTGCCTGCGCAACGACAGCAGAGTTGCCCACATTTTAACATGTGCGGACTACTGGGTTGCCACCCTGCTGGATCCACGGTACAAAGACAATGTGTCCACCTTACTTCCTGCACTGGAGCGTGATAGGAAGATGCGCAAGTACAAATGCACGTTGGTAGACGCGCTACTGAGAGCATTTCCAAATGTCACAGGGGAACGAGTGGAAGCCCAAGGCCAAGGCAGAGGAGGAGCAAGAGGTCGCCAAGGCAGCTGTGTCACGGCCAGCTCCTCTGAGGGCAGGGTTAGCATGGCAGAGATGTGGAAAAGTTTTGTCAACACGCCACAGCTAACTGCACCACCACCTGATACGCAACGTGTGAGCAGGAGGCAACATTTCACTAACATGGTGGAACAGTACGTGTGCACACCCCTCCACGTACTGACTGATGCTTCGGCCCCATTCAACTTCTGGGTCTCTAAATTGTCCACGTGGCCAGAGCTAGCCTTTTATGCCTTGGAGGTGCTGGCCTGCCCGGCGGCCAGCGTTTTGTCTGAACGTGTATTCAGCACGGCAGGGGGGCGTCATTACAGACAAACGCAGCCGCCTGTCTACAGCCAATGTGGACAAGCTGACGTTCATAAAAATTAACCAGGCATGGATCCCACAGGACCTGTCCATCCCTTGTGCAGATTAGACATTAACTACCTCCCCTTAACCATATATTATTGTACTCCAGGGAACTTCCTTGTTCAATCCTATTTTTATTTTCATTTTACCATTATATTGCGGGGCAACCCAAAGTTGAATGAACCTCTCCTCTGCCTGGGTGCCGGGGCCTAAATATATGACAATGGACTGTTCCAATGTTGGGTGACGTGAAGCCTGATTCTCTGCTATGACATGAAGACTGATTCTCTGCTGACATGAAGCCAGATTCTCTGTTACGGGACCTCTCTCCTCTGCCTGGGTGCCTGGGCCTAAATATCTGACAATGGACTGTTCCAGTGTTGGGTGACGTGAAGCATGATTCTCTGCTATGACATGAAGACTGATTCTCTGCTGACATGAAGCCAGATTCTCTGTTACGGGACCTCTCTCCTCTGCCTGGGTGCCTGGGCCTAAATATCTGACAATGGACTGTTCCAGTGTTGGGTGACGTGAAGCATGATTCTCTGCTATGACATGAAGACTGATTCTCTGCTGACATGAAGCCAGATTCTCTGTTATGGGACCTCTCTCCTCTGCCTGGATGCCGGGGCCTAAATATATGACAATGGACTGTTACAGTGGTGGGTAACGTGAAGCCTGATTCTCTGCTATGACATGAAGACTGATTCTCTGCTGACATTAAGCCAGATTCTCTGTTATGGGACCTCTCTCCTCTGCCTGGGCCTAAATATCCGACAATGAACTGTTCCAGTGTTGGTTGACGTAAAGCATGATTCTCTGCTATGACATGAAGACTGATTCTCTGCTGACATGAAGCCAGATTCTCTTTTATGGGACCTCTCTCCTCTGCCTGGGTGCCAGGGCCTAAATATATGACAATGGACTGTTACAGTGGTGGGTGACGTGAAGCCTGATTCTCTGCTATGGGACCTCTCTCCAATTGATATTGGTTAATTTTTATTTATTTTATTTTTATTTTTATTCATTTCCCTATCCACATTTGTTTGCAGGGGATTTACCTACATATTGCTGCCTTTTGCAGCCCTCTAGCCCTTTCCTGGGCTGTTTTACAGCCTTTTTAGTGCCGAAAAGTTCGGGTCCCCATTGACTTCAATGGGTTTCGGGTTCGGGTTCAGATCCCGAACACGAACATTTCCGGGAAGTTCGGCCGAACTTCTCGAACCCGAACATCCAGGTGTTCGCTCAACTCTACTGACAAGCCTAATGCAATTTTCTGTTGCCTTCAATAGTGCCACTTTTAAATAATCCCATTTCCCCTGGACTCCATTGAAATTGTTTCAATCTGATAGGGACCCATATATCACTAATCTAATTTTAGAAAAGTCAGTTTTTCTAAAATCTAAAACTTTAGTTTTTGTGTGGTGTGAGTCAGTCACTGTACTCATAGTAAACCACACTGGTGATCACTAGATCCCAAGCTTTCCCCTATAGTAATATCAGATACCAAATTCCCATTTGTAAATACTAAATGTAAAATGGCCTCCTTCCGGGTTGGCTCCTCAACTACTTGCTCTAGAGATAATCCCAGTAGGGAATTTAGAATATCTGTACTCCTGGCAGAACTAGCTATTTTGGTTTTCCAGTTTATAGCAGGAAGATTAAAGTCTCCCATAATGATAACTTCCCCCTTCAATGTCATTTTAGCTATTTCCTCAACTAGTAGATCATCTAAATTATTTTACTTGGCTAGGTGGTCTACACATCACACCTACACGAGTTAACTTATGCTTATCAAGCTGCAAGGTAACCCAAACTGACTCTAAATTGGTCTCGCTAACTTGTATTAAATTAGATTTTATGCTATCTTTCACAAAAAGGTACCTCCTCCCCCTTCTTGCCTTCTCTGTCTGTCCTATATAGAGAGAACCCTGGTATCTTTATATCCCCGTCATTACTCCCATTGAACCACGTCTCAGTAACAGCCACAAAATCTATATTCTCAGATGCCATTATAGCCTCAAGTTCATTGATCTTATTCCCTAAACGGCGAGCATTTGTAGACAAGACTCTGAGCTTGTCATTTCTTAACCTATGTGCTACTGGCATCTTCTGGCATTGTTCTGGGGGGGAAGTCGGACTGCTGGATTGTCACTCTTTTGCCCCCCTTTCCTAGTTCAAATGCTCCTTAGCAAATACTTTGCCCTGTTCACTGAGGACATTCGTTCCCTTGAGAGAAAGATACAAACCTTCTTTCTTGTACAGTTCTTTTCCATTCCAACGAGAGCTAACATGAGACACAAAGCCAAACCCTTGGTTCAGACACCATTCACCAAGCCATACATTGAATTCCTTAATGCGCAAAACTGCATAGCATGAAACAGTTGATGCAACCTCTCGTATATCATTTCCAAGTGTGTGAAAAGCTTCCTTCACCTTTGAAACCTCATTGCTAGCCAGATCATTTGTCCCAAGATGAACAATGACATCCACCTCCATTTCCTGCTTCTTCTACCTGAGATAGCACCCATGCACATTTGTGCCTGCCATGGTTCCCATAATTTCTCAAATTTGCTGGGACAGCCTCTTTTCTGGAAAATGGCCTTTTCATATACAATCATAGTGTTGACTTTGCACCTAATTTCCCTGATTGTGGGAGGCTCAGCCTGTATCCAGTGCTGAGCTATCAGCTTCCTAGCCACATACAGTAGTCTGCCTATAGCAAGTTTGAACACGTGTTCAGTACCCAATTCCGATACATAGCCTACGATACACACTTTCGGTTCTTGTGAAATATGTACGGAGTATGCTTTTTGTATGATAGCAGTCACCTCTCTCCGGTAGACAGTCAGGACCGCGCATTTCTATAGCTTGTGTATCAAATCTGCAGGTTCTATATCACACCGAGGACACTTAGCATCTAACCTGTGACCAATTCGGTGTAAAAACACTGGCATCTGGTACACTCTATGGATAATAAATAATTGCGAAAGCTTTCCACTTTCACTCAAAGATGACACTGGCACTGCCTCTAATATATCAGCCTATTGCTCTTTCGTGAGTTCACCCACATCTGTCTCCCATTTATGCATTCTAGTGAGTGAAATTCTAGGTACTTATCTAGTATCAATCGATATGTTAGAGATATCATCCCCCTTCTTTCCCCTCCCAAAACAATGAGATGCAAATTTTGGGCAAATCTGTCAATGAGAGACATTACAGCCAGCAAAGACGTGGATGTATCTCCTAAGAACGGCAGGATGTCTACTGCATACATTGCCACTCTATTTTGCACTGCTCCATAGCAAAATCCCCGTATCGCAGGAGACTTACGCACTGCAACAGCCAATGGTTCTATCGCCAGTGCAAACAGCAGTGGCGAAAAAGGGCATCCCTGTCTTGTACCACGCTGCAATTGAAATCTCATAGACACCCCCCCCCCCGTTTGCCCTAATTCTTGCTTTGGGACTAGAATAGAGTACCTTGACTCAAGATATGAATCTTTGCCAAAACCCCGTATATTGAAGCGTACACCACAGATACTGCCATTCCACGCTGTCAAAGGCCTTGGCTGCGCCTAAAGAGAAAACTGCCCTATCCCCTATCTTGACAGATGGAATTTGTAGAATCGTGAAAACTCTATGAATATTGATGGAGGTGGACTTTTGCGGCATAAAGCCCGTCTGGTCTGAATTGATAACAGATAATATAACTTTAGATAGTCTTGCAGCCAAGGCCTTTGCCAGGATCTTGACATCCGTGCATAATAGTGAAATTGGTCTATACAAGTCTGGTGATTTTGGGTCTGTCTCAGGTTTGGGTAGGACTACTATCACTGCTTCATGCATGGAGGCAGGCAAATATCCCACTTCCAGGGAATGGGTAAATACCTTCAACAGTTTCGGGAGTAGTATATCTGAAAAAAAATTCTATATCTCAACCGGGAGACCATCTAGTCCTGGTGCCTTGTCATTAGCCATTAGTTTCACTGCTTCCACCAGCTCCTTTGATTTTAAAGAGGGGAACATCTAAAAGAGAGCTGGCTTCACGCGGAAGCTGTGGGAGGTCATCCTCCTGTAAGAATTCCATAATGTCCGAGTCTGAGCATGATGTTTTAGAGGAGTATAGAGCTGTATAAAAATTTCACAAAATTTCCAATATGCTATTAGTATCTTGTCTGAGTTGTCCACTCAAGTCAAACCAGTAATATATTTGAAGGAGAGATGAGAAGTAAAACGTCCAGTTTATTAAATTTGTTAAAATCGGGTACAAGCAGGTCTGTGTACATAGATCAGTAAAGGTACAGCCGTTTCACGCTAAACACACTTCATCCCCACCTCCCCTTCAATAAATTTTGAAGCTTATGTGTGTACTTCTCCAGGCGCACTGCTATCTGCTGGCACGCTGTAACAGGCGCGCTCTCCTCTTCCTCCTCGTCGACGCCATATTGGATCCGTGCCTCCTGCTCCAGTTTCATCAGAGTTTTACCCTTTCTCAGCATTCTGCTGGCCTCTAGTTAAGGAGTGCACCTCTTTGGAGCTAGATGTCCCCTTGGGACATCTAGGTTTGCTGTGGAAAGGCTGGAAGTCAAGATCCTAGCAGGAGCTCCGGGACGCACGTGTTACACCATGTTCCGTCAGGCCCTGCCCCCCGGGAACAAATAAATTTGACCAGAATTGAATCTGTTCCAATTGGTCTGATAATCTGTGTATGACTCTCTGGCAGATCTACTCCTTGGCATCAGCTGGAGGTGTGTGACGTTGCCACCTGCCACACTGAATACCCTGCACTGGAGGCTGGACAAGACAGTACACATATCAATTGGGCCAGTTCCAGCCACTGTTCTAAGTCCATGGAGTCAGGAGACAGGCTATGTGCAGAAGAAAGGGCACAGTCCAGGTACGACTGAACCCGGTTGTTCAGGCAATGCTTATTCTTTTGCTGATATGCGTCAGGTTGGCATAGCACTTAAAAAATAAAAATAAACTTCCATCACATTAAGAAAACTAAATTGGCTTCTGTGCCTTCTGAGACTTATTGTCGGGGTAGCACCACCAGAGAGGGCAGGAGGTCTCCGACTCAGCCAGGTTGGAGATGGGACTCCTGGACAGAAATACAGGTGACAGGTATCCAGAAAACATTCTCCCCTTTTTGCTTTGATTGCAATGATCTAAAAGTATGGCTATCTGCTTGATGCTAACCACATGCTTGTCAGCATGTAGGCAACCAAGCATGCAGTTTGTCATGCTCACCAGCATGCCTGAGGACCCAGTTCTTTATGACCCTACTGCAATGGTTGGTCATGGCCAATGTCATCGTCGTCGTCATCATCAGCAGCATATATTTTATACCGAGTGCCAACCTCCTTCCCTAGCTGTGCCTGGGAAAACGCCATGTATGCCTGCACCACAAACTTCTCCTTCTCCACTTCCTCTTTTATGCGACTTTGTCCGTCCATGTTCCTATCAGCTACAGGATCCCCAGCAAGCTGTGGAGATTGTTGTTCTTCCTCTAGTCCTTGTTGTATCAGCGTGAGCATTAGTACAAATATAAATATCAAGGGGATGCCATGTTAATGCTTGTGGCCTACTCTGGTGGCCTCTTTGAAGGGGTTGAGTATGCTACACATGTCCCTGATGAGCTGCCACTGCCTGCGCTCAAAATAACATATGCTCTGCTGTGGTGGCCTCATGCATTATTAATCTCTTTACGCTGCTCATAGCAACGCTTCAGCATAAGGTGTTAGGTGTAAGGTGGAATTCAAACGGTACAAAGACAGACCATTTTGTCACTTCAAGTTCAGAAGGGCCTTTTTAGCCACATAAGAATGGCTGGACAGTTCCCTGGACATGGCCAACACCATCTGCAAGCCACGTTGCTTTGATGTGTGCCATGCAGGGAACATGTGTTATTTCCTCCAAATGTAGTGCAGCCACAATGTTCCTTCCATTGTCACCAACCTTTGTCATGGTCTTACCTTCTTACTACTCTCCTTCATTTGACATGTGCTGGCGGCCATCTTGGTTTCTGGGTTTCTTGTAGCCTCCCACCCTGCGGCTTCTCCTTCCCACTGGGAGGAGCTGGATGCCTAGCTCATATATATAGGAGGTCTGTGGCTTCAGTTCCTTGCTTGGTCCTCCTGTGTTCACATGCTTCTAAGACTGCTGCTGCTTCTGGTTCCTGATCCTGGCCTCGTCTGACTACCCCGTTGGTTCCTAATCCTGGCTTTGTCTGACTACCCCGTTGGTTCCTGATCCTGGCTTCGTCTGACTACCCTTCTGGTTCCTGACCTCTGTCTCCGCAAGACCCTGCTTCGGTTTAGCCATCCGTTTGGACTTTTGCTTACGGCTTGCTTTTCAATAAAACCTTCTTATTTTCCACTTATCTCTTGTTGTACGTCTGGTTCATGGTTCCATGACAACCTTGTTGTCCAGTTGTAGATGGAGGAGAGAAATCCAGAAAGAAACTTGCTGCTTGATGCAGATTACCAACTGATCTATGAAGCTTCTCTCGCCCAAGCTCATCAGTTTTAAAGAGGACCTTTTATGGGGTTTTTTTCCGTTTAGATAGATACCCTTCCTTGTGGGGTGAACCCCCCCCCCCCCACACTGATGCTGCCACCCTGTCTCTTTTTTTTATATGTCGCACACCCCGCTGTGCCCCCTGCATTTTTTCCGCTCTGTATGTTAATACTCAACATCGGTACAGGGAGGAGGAGACGCCAGGGTTTCTCAATGGGCGTCTCCTTCTCCCTGGCTGTGATGCTCTCTGCTGTGATTGGATCGCGGCACAGCCAGGGAGAAACCCTGGCATTTCCTTCTCCCTGTTCCAATGCTCAGTATTAACATACTGACCAGAAAAACTGCAGGGGGAAACAGCGGGGCGTAGGAGCGATATTTGAAAAAAAAACTGTCAGGGTGGAAGCATCAGCGGGGGATAGGTATTTATCTAAAAAAAAAACATGAAAGGTCCTCTTTAAAACAACATGGAAATGCTTCAGTTTGCACATATAAAAGGAGGGAGTAGAAGTGGAAGCAACAACGTGCTCTGTTTTTTTGGGGATAGGAGGATGTCCCATTGAGGAGGACGTGGATAAGCACCTGGTGTAGGGTACCAGATAATCAGCAATTGCAAGCTGCAACATGGTGGCCAAGACCATACAGTGGTTTAAGAATACAGGTTCCACTCAGAACAGGCCTCGTCATGGTCGATCGAAGAAGTTGAGTGCACATGCTCAGCTCCATATCCAGAGGTTGTCTTTTCAAACTAGACGTATGTCATCATGGAGGAGTGAAAGAGGATATAAGTGGCAACCTGTGAAGCTCTAGTGAACTCCATGCCCAAGAGGGTTAAGGTAGTGCTGGAAAATAATGGTGGCCAGACAATATATTGACACTTTGGGCACAATTTGGCAATTCTCACTTAGGGGTGTTCTCACTTTTGTAGCCAGTGGCTGTGTGTCTAGTTATTTTGAGGACACACCAAATTTACACCGTTATACAAGCTGTACACTGACTACTTTACATTGTATCAGTGTCAGATCTTCAGGGTTGTCCCATGAAAAGATAGAATAAAATATTTACAAAAATGTGAGAAATGGACTAACTTTTGTGAGATATTGTAGGTACCAGCAACAGATCTCGATGATTTGCTTGCCCAAATGCATTCAGCATGGCAGAACATTCCTGTCACCGCCAGTTCTGTGAGAAGGTCTGGCAGACGTCCTTCTCTACCTCTTGCATGACGTTCTTTGTTTTGGTTTCACTTTGTCATCTCCTTTCCTTCTCCCAGGTGTCACCTATCTAGACTAATCATCTCCCTTTATATTCCCTCCTATACTGCCTCACTTTGCGGTTTATTCTACTTCCTGGATGAAGTGTTCACTGCTGGAGGCTGCTGCTGCTGTTTGCTCAGATAAGTCTTTTAATTTATTGTGTTTCCTTGCTGGCTTGATTCTAGGTGATCATGACTCCGTCCGTATTAAGTGCAGGGAGCCGGTGGTCGTGTCCCCTCATTATTATAGGGTTTTCAGGTGTCTTAGTCTTAGGTACGTGGGCATGCAATCGTCTACCATTGAGACCCTTGCATGGGCATAGCAGTCAGGGAGAGCTTTTAGGGTTTTATAGGGCTCACCTATATGCTCCTTAGTTTGGGATCAAGCCAGTCGGACATTTATTCATAAGTTCCAGCTATCTGCAACATCATCTGTGACAATTCCTCAGACAATCATTAGTAACCTCATTGGTAGGATGCCAAGACGTGTAAGTGAATGTATTTATGCACATGGCTCTCATACCCAATACTAAATAAAGTGAGATGTTTTGAATAATTTGTATCAGTTTTTTATCATTAAAGGGGTTCTCCAAGATTTTCCTCAGCATAGTTCTTCAATATGAGATCAGCTGAGGTCCAGTCCCTGCACTCCCACCAATCAGCTGTCTGAGGAAGCCTCAGTGCTCACCGGAACTCCAGTCAATACAAAGCCTCCTCACAGCTTACTGAGCACATCGCTGTCTGCTGAATAGTAGCTGTTCTTGGCATTGCAGCTCAGACCTATTCACTCGAATGGGACTAAAATGTGCCTAGGCCATATGACGGATGAACGTCACATTGCATGGCCATGAAGAGGACTAAGAGCGCACAGAGCACGCTGTCCTCTCCATACATCTGACCAACAAGGCTGCCGGGAGCCTCCGATCGGATATTAATGAACTCTCCTGAGGGTGGACTATATATATATCATATACATACTGTATGTCACCTATAACGCTGTCGCATTTCCATCCATATTTAATTTGAATTTTAGCTGAATCGGTGACTATAATGCTGAAAAAACTGACAGAAGACAGAACCTAAAAATGTAATCTAAAATTGTATCATCCAGTAAAGGAGTAGAATCTGTGAGTCTTCTCTGCTTCACTTAGTGGTCACTACTCACCTGGGCGGTTATCTGAAGGAATGTGCTCTGTACTCTGCTCATCGCCCCTCACATATGTCTCTGTAACATATATAATGTTCAGATGTTCACCCAGATTCACAAGCTGTAAAACAAATATTGTAGAAGTCATCAGACGGTTGGAAAAGTCGTGTAGAAGGTTTTATATGACCTGAAAAGATGACCAAAAATGACCAGACAGCAGGAGTTATGTGACCCAAATATCTGCAGGTGGTGATCGAAACAGAGTGCCTGCTGAAATCATTACGCAGGCACTCTGTGACAATGCCGAGGGGGCCCCCCCCCCCATCCGCCAGCCCCCTCTATCAGGATGGCCGAGCGGTTAGCAGAGTGACAGCACATTGTGATGCTTACCATGGCAACTGGATGCCTTCACAGGCTTCTGGCTTGCCATGGTAAGGCTAAGTCTGATCAGACTAAGTGTAAAGTGAAAATACAGTGCAGTACACTATATAGTGTATTGTATTGTATTATACAGACATCAGACCCACTGGATCTTCAAGAACCAAGTGGGTCTGGGTCAAAACAATTTTTTTTAAAAAAGTGAAAAAACACATTTATCACTGAAAAAAAATAATATAATAATAATGTGCTACACATGTTTGATATCACCACATCCGTAATGACCTGATCTATGAAACGGCCATGAACGGCACGATGAACGGCATAAAAAATAAAAAAATAAAAACTATGATGAAATTGAAATTTTGCCCACCTTACTTCCCAAAAAAGGTAATAGAAGTGATTAAAAAAGTCGTATGCACGCCAAAATGGTACCAATAAAATCGGCACCTCATCCCGCAAAAAATGAGCCCCTACATGAGACAATCGCCCAAAAAGTTAAAGAAAATATGGCTCTCACGATGGAGACACTAAAACATGATTTATTTTTTTCTTAAATGCGGTTATTGTGTTAAAGTAAAATAAATAAATAAAAACTATACATATTAGGTATCGCTGTGTGCGTAAATACCTGCTCTATGAAAATATCACATGACCCCTCAGGTGAACACAGCAAAAAAAGATTATATAAATATGGTGTCAAAAGCCATTTTTGTCACCTTACATCACAAAAAGTGTAATAGCAAGCGACCAAAATGTTATATGCACCCCAAGATAGTGCCAATCAAACCGACATCTCATCATAAAAAATTAACCCCTACATAAGACAGTCGCCCAAAAAATAAAAATATGGCTTTCAAAATGTGTTGACACAAAAATATTTTTTTTTTTAAATGCTTTATTATGTAAAACTGAAACAAAAAACCCCCAAAAGTAGCCATATTTGGTATTGTCTCGTCCAAAACAACCTTCTCTATAGAAATAGCACACAATCTAACCTGTCAGAACAACTATGTTAATAACAAAAAATAAAAACGGTCCCAAAACAGCTATTTTTTTTGCTAATTTTTCATTTTAATCCATTTTTCCAGTAACAAAGCAAGGGTTAACAGCCAAACAAAACTCAATATTTATTTCCCTGATTCTGTAGTTTGCAGAAACAAGCCATATGTGGTCGTAAACTGCTTTATGGCCAAACGGCAGGGCACAGAAGAAAGGGAATGCCATATGGTTTTTAGAAGGCAAATTTTGCTGGACTGTTTTTTTGACACAATGTCCCATTTGAAGCCCCCCTGATGTACCCCTAGAGAAGAAGTTTACAAAAAAGTTACTCCATCTAACAAACTACACCCCTCAAGGTATTCAAAACTGATTTTACAAACTTTGTTAACCCTTTAGGTGTTCTACAAGAGTTATTGGCAAATGGAGATGAAATTTTTGAATTTAAATTTTTTGTTACCTTGCCTCAAAAAAAGTGTAATATAGAGCAACCAAAAATCATATTTACCCTAAAATAGTACCAACAAGACTGCCACAATATCCCTTAGTTTCCAAAATGGGGTCACTTTTTTGGAGTTTCTACTGTAGGGGTGCATCAAGGGGGCTTCAAATGGGACATGGTGTAAAACAACCAGTCCATCAAAGTTTTCCTTCCAAAAACCATATGGCGTTCCCCTTCTTCTGTGCCCTGCCGTGTGCCCGTACAGCAGTTTACAAACACATATGGGGCGTTTCTGAAAACTACAGAATCAGGGCAATAAATATTGAGTTTTGTTTGGCTGCTAACCCTTGCTTTGTTACTGGAAAAATTTTATAAAATGAAAAATTTGCAAAAAAAATTTAAATTCTGAAATTTTAGCTCCATTTGCCATTAACTCTTGTGGAACACCTAAAGGGTTAACAAAGTTTGTAAAATCCTTGAGGGTGTAGTTTCCAAAATGGTGTCATTTTTGGGTGGTTTCTATTATGTAATCCTCACAAAGTGACTTCAGACCTGAACTGGTCCTTAAAAAGTGGGTTTTGGAAAATTTCTGAAAAATTTCAAGATTTGCTTCTAAACTTCTAAGCCTTATAACGTCCCCAAAAAAATAAAATGGCATTCCCAAAATGATCCAAACAGAGAGTAGACATATGGAGAATGTATATTAATAACTATTTTTGGAGGTATTACTATGTATTATAGAAGTAGAGAAATTGAAACTTAGAAATTTGCTAATTTGTAAAAATAAATTGTAAATTTGGTATTTTTTTAGAAATAGAACTTATTATTTTTTACTCAATTTTACCAGTGTCATGAACTAAAATATGTGACGAAAAAAATATCCCAGAATGGCCTGGATAAGTAAAAGCGTTTTAAAGTTATTCACACATAAAGTGACACTGGTCAGATTAGCAAAAAATGGCCTGGTCCTTAGGGTGAAAATAAGCCTGGTCCTTAAAGAGTTAAAAAAGGAAGAAAGAAAAAAAAAAACTGGAAATCACATTGTATGATTTTTAAAGAATGTATTTGTCTTGCACTACTGCACATAAGTATTTGAACACCTGGCAATAAGCAAGAATTCTGGCTCTCAAAGACCTGTTACTGTGCCTTAAAATGTCCACCTCTACTCCACTTATTAATCTAACTTAGTAGCACCTGTCCAAGCTCTTTAAAGACCCATGTCCACCGCACAGTCAGTCAGACGCCAACTACTACCATGTGAAAGACCAAAAGCTGTCAAAAGACACGAGACACAAAATTGTGGACTTCCACAAGGCTGGAAAGGGCTACGGGGCAATTGCCAAGCAGCTTGGTGAAAATAGATCAACTGTTGGAGAAATTGTTAGAAAATAGAAGAGGCTAAAGACCTCACCTCAAGATCTCACCTCGTGGGGTATCACTGATGATCAGATAGGTGAGGAATCAGTCCAGAACTACAAGGGAGAAGCTGGCCAATGACATGAAGAGAGCTGGGACCACAGTTTCAAAGGTCACTGTTGGTAGAACACTACGCCGTCATGGTTTCAAATCATGCATTGCACAGAAGGTTCCCCTTCTCAAGTCATCACATGTCTAGGCCCATCTGAAGTTTGCCAATGACCATCTAGATCAGGCATGTCCAAACTGCGGCCCTCCAGCTGTTGCAAAACTACAACTCCCAGCATGCCCTAATAGCTGTAAGCTATCCAGGCATGCTGGGAGTTGTAGTTTTGCAACAGCTGGAGGGCCGCACTTTGGACATGCCTGATCTAGATGATCTAGAGGAGGCATGGGAGAAAGTCATGTGGTCAGATGAGACCAAAGTAGAACTTTTTGGTCTAAACTTCACTCGTAGTGTTTGGGAGGAAAAAGAAGGATGAGTTGCATCCAAAGAACACCATCCCTACTGTGAAGCATGGGGGTGATAACATCATGCTTTGAGGGTGCTTTTCTGCGAAGGGGACAGGATGACTGCACTGTATTAAGGAGAGGATGAATGGGGCCATTGGTTGTGAGATTCTGAGCAACAACCTACTTCCCTCAGTCACAACATTGAAGATGGGTTGTGGTTGGGTCTTCCAACATGACAACGAGGTTTCATCCTGATGAAGGGGAAGTTTCACTCCCCGAAACGCGTTGTTTCCATTAAAGAAGAACTACCATACTTGTGAGACTGTTTCCATTTGTGGACTTGCGCCGAAGCAGAATTTCTCTCTTATTGCCATTTTTTCCTTTTGTGGGACTGGACATCCCATCAAAAAGCACTCACAATCTGCGGCTGCAGTTCCGGAAGATAAGTCTCATCACTTTAAAGCCTTCAATAGAGTTGTGCCTAAATATTGCACAACCAAAAAAGGTGAGCCTTCACAATTCCTATGATATTATCATTGTATCTGTATATACATACTACCCTATTGTGCGCCCCTTTTCTCTCCTATTTCTCTATTCCCCTCATTTATTGAGAGGAATTTAGATCTGTCCAACACACCAAAGGTTCTAGAAATGGCCTAGCCAGTCTCCAGACCTAAATCCAATAGAAAATCTTTGGAGGGAGCTGAAGCTCCGTGTTGCTCAGCGACAGCCCCAAAACCTGACAAATCTAGAGGAGATCTGTGTGGAGGAGTGGGCCAAAATCCCTGTTGTGCAAACCTGGTCAAGAACTACAGGAAACATTTACCTCTGTAATTGCAAATAAAGGCTTCTGTACCAAATATTAACACTGATTTTCTCAGGTGTTCCAATACTTATGTTCAGCAGTGCAAGACAAATACATTCTTTAAAAAAAAAAAAAAATCACACAATGTGATTTCCTGAATATATATTTTTAATTCTGTCTCTCAAAGTGGAAATGCAGCTATAATGTGAATTTTAGACCCTCTATGATTTCTAAGTGGGAGAACTTGCAAAATCACAGGGTGTTCAAATACTTCTGTTCCTCACTGTAAATCCAATCTGATTGCTTCATTATTCCAACTAGTTTGCAATGCAGGGAGAGTAGCCCTTATATTCCATCCCTAACATTACATTGTGTGTATATAACATTACATTGTTTGTGCACCTGTTACCCTTGCTGGCCGTCCCAGGGCTGTGAAGCCTATAAGCCAAAGTTCTTTCGGTCCATGGCTTGTTTACCTCCCAGGAATTTGCATAATTATCTGCTGCAGCCAATGACTGGATTCAGGGATAACATGTCCACAAGAAACACATCACCACTGAAGCCAGTCATTGGCTGCAGTCAATGAGATGACTATGCCTGTGCCGGTGAGGAAACAAACAACATTTACCGGCAGATGGAAATAATGGAGCCAGCATACATAACCAAAGCTAAGCGTAGCAGGTTCGTATGAATCTTTCTATAGTAGAGTCTGCGGGCACATGTAAAAAATTTATTATTCCTGAACAAACCCTTTAATGCTGTCTTTCTGTTCTATCTACCAGTTTTGGAATGACTGCAGGCATGAAGATACTGTACCTAGTATAAGGGACAGATGAGAACTGATTATCACCACTAGAAACCCCTGCTTATCACTGATTATAGTATAAGGGACAGGAGAGAATCTTAAACCCAACGCGCGTTTCGGTGTACCCCCAGACAAAGGTACGCCGAAACGCATGTTGGGGTTGGCGCCATCCTGGAGGAGACACATATGGGTAAATGTCCGATGTCCTTACTTTAATGAATTGTTTGCAATTGCACTTTATTGATTCTGTACATCATGATGGACTGTAATGGACTCATATTCCCTGTAGTTTCTCCTCCAGTGATGTTGCTTTTTATCTCCTGCACCATTTTCTTTTAATCAGGTCTATTAATGTATTTGTAATTTTTGTAATAAAGCTATGATTCAGTATGAGCTGTCTGGCATTTTCTATATAGGTTATATAATTTACGGTGGCATGCCACAGGCTTTAGTTTATTACTTGTATTAAGTAATTATCATGGTTGGGGTATATATTGGATTTTTCATTTTAAAAGTCTGTACAGGCAGGAAATTGTGAGAAGTTGCAGACAACATGTAACATCTATGGTCAGCTGTAATCCTGCCATCTCCACCTTTCTCATTATACATGATACAGGATAAAACATATAATACTGGTGGATAAAACAAGACTGAACACAAGATCTTCACAGCCTTCTACAGATCATAGGGAACATTTCATGAGACTTTATCTACATCTACCTGAACATCCTGTGGGACATTGTAATGTTCTTCTGAACCATCCTGTAGAAGGAGAGGACTGGGACATCTCTCCGGTGTTCTTATTTCTTCCTTAACTGTAGGAAACACATCCAGTGATTGAATTCATCCCTTACATACAGATAATGAGAGGTAGTGTGTATTTAGTCATGTCTATTACCTGGTGATGTGAGGGTCCGGTGATCCTCCATCATGACGTCCTTGTACAGATCTTTGTGTTCTTCTAAATACTCCCATTCCTCCATGGAGAAATAGATGGTGACATCCTGACACCTTATAGGAACCTGACAACACAATGGTACAGTCATCACCCAGATCCCTTCATAGCTTTCCTCTATAATGTCCCAGCATTCCCAGCAGTGTCACCTCTCCAGTCAGCAACTCAATCATCTTGTTGGTAAGTTCTAGGATCATCTCTCTATTGATTTCCTCATGTATCAGGGGGTTAGGTGGAGGCCCTGTCATTGGGCTAAGGGTTCTAGCCCATCCTTCAGACACAGGGGCCTGACAGCGCTCACTGGAGGTCTTCTTCACTACTGTGTAGTTCTGGAGATACACAGTAATAAATATCACTCCATACATCTCCAGAGTCCCTCACCTCTCCAGTCATATCCATCTGTTAGTAACATAGATAAGATGATGTAATGTGACATCATCAGAATCTCTTACCTCTCCAGTAAGCCGGAAGAGGATCTCTAGTGTGAGATTTATTATCCTCTCCGCCATCTTTTCACTGTCCATCCATTATGGGTCAATAAGGAGAAGGGTCTTATATAGAAGATTTGATCCTATATTGTAGGAACCTAAATGAAAAGAAGATGAGAAGATGTAAACTGAAAATACCATTTACAATACCATTACTGGAGATAATAAGAGAAGACATGAGAGGAGACAATAAAGTATAGATGTTGTGTTCTCTCTTTTTATAATGATCGAAACATGTGTGAGGTCAAGACAGTTTTATAGTATGTCACACCTTCACCACCTTAATGGTCAGGTGATATACATACCACCATCGGAGCTCCAAAAGACCCAAAAAGAACAATCTTACTTTCATCAGTCCACAAAATGTCTCTTTAGGCTAGGCAATGTGCTCTTTGGCAAATTGTAACCTCTTCAGCGTGTCTTTTTTTTCAACAGTGGGACTTTTCTGGGGCTTCTTGCAGATAGCTTTGCTTCACATTGGTGTCTTCTAATTGTAACAGTACTCATAGATAACTTTAGACCTTCTTTGATCTTCCTGGAGCTGATTGTTGGCCGAGTCCTTGCCATTTTGGCTATTCTTTTATCCATTCGAATGGTATTTTTTTCGCTTTCTTCCACGTCTTTCAGGTTTTGGTTGTGTCACGGATGGTGTTGCAGAAAGCTGGAACCTATAAATAAACATCCGACTGGCTTGATCCCAAACTAAGGAGCATATAGGTGAGCCCTATAAAACCCCTAGAGCTCTCCCTGACTGCTATGCCCATGAAAGGTCTTTATGGTAGACGATTGCATGTCCACGTGCCTAATACTATGTGACCCCTGAAAACCCTATAATAGTGAGGGGACACGACCACCGGCTCCCTGCACTTAATACGGATGGAGTCAGGGTCGCCTAGAATCAAGCCAGCAAGGAAACACAAATAAAGGAAACAGACTTTTCTGAGGAATCAGCATAAGCAGCCTACAGCAGTGAACACAATCCAGGAAGAAGTATAAACCGCAAAGTGAGGCAGTATGGGAGGGAATATAAAGGGAGACAATTAGTGTAAAAAGGTGACAGCTGGGAGAAGGAATGAAGATGACAAAGTGAAACCAAAACAAAGGAACGTCATGCAGGTAGAGAAGAACATCTAACAGACCTTCTTACAGAACTGGCGGTGACAGGTTGCCATTTTAAAACATTTGCAATCATTTTAGCTGAGCAGCCTATCATTTTCTGCACTTTATTATAGGTTTTCCCCTCTCCAATGAACTTTTTAATCAAGGTACGCGGTTCTTCTGAACAATGTCTTGAACGACCCATTTTCCTCAGAAGAGAAATGCACTGTAACCAGCATATACAACATATGCTGCCTTTCTTCCTTAAATAAGGGCAATAATTGCCACCGTTTTTCAAAGAATTAAAGGGATTCTGTCACCTCCCCTCAGCCAAAAAACGATTTAAAAGCAGCCATGCAGCACAGCTTACCTGGATTAAGCTGTGCTGTTTAATCTTGAAATCCGTCCAGCAGTTACTTTAAAAAACGACTTTGATCAATAAGGAAATGCGTCCTGAAGGTGCCCAGAGGGGCGTTTTTTTCTTCCTAGTGAGCCCAGTACCGCCCCTCTTTCAGGGCCCAGCCCGCCTTCCTTGTATTTTCTAACTGCCGCCCCCAGCCTGCCACAGCCTCCCCTCCCTCTCCTCCCCCTCCCTCACGCCGAACGAAGTCTCGCACAGGCGCAGTACCCACTGAGGGCTGCGCCTGTGCGATCATCAGGAGACTGAGGGCAGCAGCTTCATCTTCGTCACTGGGCATGCGCCGAGCCCAGTGACGTCCGATGCTCGCTCTTCCCTCAGTCAGCAGGGAAGAGCGAGCATCGGACGTCACTGGGCTCGGCGCATGCCCAGTGACGAAGATGAAGCTGCCGCCCTCAGTCTCCTGATGATCGCACAGGCGCAGCCCTCAGTGGGTACTGCGCCTGTGCGAGACTTCGTTCGGCGTGAGGGAGGGGAGGCTGTGGCAGGCTGGGGGGCGGCAGTTAGAAAATACAAGGAAGGCGGGCTGGGCACTGAAAGAGGGGTGGTACTGGGCTCACTAGGAAGAAAAAAACGCCCCTCTGGGCACCTTCAGGACGCATTTCCTTATTGATCAAAGTCGTTTTTTAAAGTAACTGCTGGACGGATTTCAAGATTAAACAGCACAGCTTAATCCAGGTAAGCTGTGCTGCATGGCTGCTTTTAAATCGTTTTTTGGCTGAGGGGAGGTGACAGAATCCCTTTAATGACCTCACTCATTGAACTCCACACTGTTATTATTTTGAACATGTCCCTTTCAATTAGGGAATCAATTACACAGAATCAGCAGCATGCATGTCATGACTGTTGGGTCTGTTGGATTTCTTTTACTCTACTACACCTGCTAGTAAATTATTTGCCATGTAGAAATATAATTTCTACCAAAAACAGTGATTGATCAGGTTAGTGATGTCTGACTGCTATTATTTTGAACACAACTGTTTATACATACATCAAAACAAATTCCCAAGTAATAAACCATATATATTTAGGGAAGGATAAGTCAGATTCCTGGAAAACTATTTACCGGTAAGTCTAAATTCTACTTTCTAGGACGTCCTCCATGACAGTACACATGGAGCAATACCAGATAAACTAGGGAGGGACAACAGCCTGTAGGACTTTACATCCAAAGGCTAGGTCTCTATTAGCAGATAGGTCTAGTCTGTAGAAGGTTTGAAAACTAGACCAGGTAGCTGCCCTGAAGATTTGTTCCAGTGAGGAATTAGCTCTTTCCGCCCAAGAAGCAACCACTGCTTGAGTAGAATGGGATGTGACTTTGAATAGACGGTCTTTATTCTGGGAAGTATAAGCTTGATGGATTGTTGATTTAATCCATCTTGCAATAGTGGATTTTGAAGCTTGTTTTCCCTTATTCTTCCCTGCGATTTGTACAAATAAAGCTGAATCTTTCCTGAAGGGGTGAGTGACTTCTAAATATTGTATTACTGAACGACGAACATCTAGAGTATGAAAACGTTATTTCACATTCTTCGGATCTGTACAAAAACGACTTTTGGATAAAGGCTGGGTCTAATTTTAAGATTACTCTATCATCCAGAATCCTCATATATGGTTCTCTTGAAGAAAAAGCCTGATGTTGCGTCCACTAGAAATACTCTTTTGAAAGAGAGCATTTTTAGGGGGCAGAGCCAACTGTGGAGCTGAACAGACGTGTGTTGGAGGAGCTCCTGCTCTAGAAGCTGATTTTCACTAAATTTGATTGCCTTTAATAATCAAAACCAGTGGCGTTTGTGGCAGAAACAAGTGGGGCTGATACTAGGCACCCTTATACTGCCAGTTTAACAACTAAAACATCCCTGTATACCTTGAGGCCTGCACTGGAGCTGACACCGGTGTAAGCACTCCTGGTCGGGAGCTCAATCCGACCAAGGAAAAATAGTGCCGCTGCTCTAAGTCTGCAGGGCTCTGCAGACTGACTGTAGCTGTGGCAAACACCTGGACCAGTGACCAGCGACAACTAGGAAAACACCACCGGCACACAGAGGTCAGTGCTATAAACTACGGGAGCCAGGCTGCGATCGTGACCGGTGGAAGTAGTTCCGGCCAATAGCTGAAGCCGGCTAAGAAGAGCAGGACCGCCTCACTGCGCTTGTAGCGTACCGCTGCCAGCGGGAACTGAACTAGGCGCCAGCAAAGACCGGGACAGATTACAGTACAAAGCACGCAAGTGGGACTAGTACTTGCTCTGCTGTACTGAGGTCTAAATCAAGCTAGAAATAATTATAGTGGATGGCACTCCTGTTGTTGACGGTCGGTGCTCAGTGGAGGGGTTTATCAGAGTATATACATATAAACCACGGCACTCGAAGTTTTGCAATGTAAGATTCTTTTTTATTTACTGTCCATCCCAATTGGATCTTTTTATAAGTACACTGGCCAACGTTTCGGTCTGTTTAGGACCTTGATCACGGCCTGAAAGATATATAGGCATAACATTTTTAAGTACCTCATAGGTACAATATAATGGACAATAATTGGTACAGAAATTTGTCAAAACAAATAATAGAAAAAATATTACAACTTCAAATAGATGTCAATCATAGAGAGACAATAGAATAGATAAGTATGGTGCGTCTTGTGAGGCAGGCTAGGTAATGCTTGGCCAGATGTAGAAATTATCTGTTTCTTCGTTATAAGAATTATAAGGAGACCTGTATATCAAAAGGGGGTCATAGAGTATGTAAGTACAGGTTATTATATTACTGCAATTAACGATGTTGGTTAAAACAAAGTATTTCTTTTATGATCACAGAGTGAGGTCATTAGTTGATCTGTAGAGAAAGCTCACAGACTAGTATCGAGAAGAAATGCATATATATGAATATATGAATATATATGAATATATAGAAAAAGTCTTGGGTTTAACATAGTGCAAACATATCTGCTGGATAAGCTTGGAGTTGATGAAAACCATGTCAATGTAGCTATCCATTGATATACCTTGTGAGGGCCATATCGATGTAGCTGCATGATAGTATATCTAGTAATCGGGGTTCACACAGATAAAAACTGAGAATCAACAGAAAAAGCAAAAAAGGAGAAGAGGAAAAAAGCAAAGAAGCAAAGTATAAAGGAGCCAGGAGAACGCTAGTATTGAGCCTATATAGGGAACCGCTACAAGTGATGCGTCTGGCATATTGATATATCATAGTAACACATGTACCGAAGACAAGAAGCAAAAAAGAAGCAAACAAGAAGCAAACAAGCAAAGTATAAAGAAGCCAGGAGAACGCTAGTATTGAGCCTGTATAGGGAGCCGCTACAAGTGATGCGTCTGGCATATTGATATAACATAGTAACACATGTATCAAAAACAAACCTTAGTGTGGGAGATCAGAGGAATTAGGGAGGACCTGGTATGTCCGTGCTGGTAGCGAGTATATATAGGGAGATGTGAGAGAATATGCGCAGGCGCCGGCGTCTCTCTGCTGCGGCCGGGGTATCGCGAGGACAGTGACGTCACTCGCGCATGCGTATTGGTTGGTATGCGCCAGTTAGATAGAATCAGGGCTCGCTTTATGTTGCGCATGCGCTGAGAGATAAAAGAACGTATCTGTGAGAATCGCTACAGTACTGGATATTATATAATGTCCTATACAGACGTGGACAAAATTGTTGGTACCCTTTGGTCAATGAAAGAAAAAGTCACAATGGTCACAGAAATAACTTTAATCTGACAAAAGTAATAATAAATTAAAATTCTATAAATGTTAACCAATGAAAGTCAGACATTGTTTTTCAACCATGCTTCAACAGAATTATGTAAAAAAATAAACTCATGAAACAGGCATGGACAAAAATGATGGTACCCCTAGAAAACACAGAACATAATGTGACCAAAGGGACATGTTAATTCAAGGTGTGTCCACTAATTAGCATCACAGGTGTCTACAACCTTGTAATCAGCCATTGGGCCTATATATATGGCTCCAGGTAATCACTGTGTTGTTTGGTGATATGGTGTGTACCACACTCGACATGGACCAGAGGAAGCAAAGGAAAGAGCTGTCTCAAGAGATCAGAAAGAAAATTATAGACAAGCATGTTAAAGGTAAAGGCTATAAGACCATCTCCAAGCAACTAGATGTTCCTGTGAGTACAGTTGCACATATTATTCATAAGTTTAAGATCCATGGGACTGTAGCCAACCTCCCTGGACGTGGCCGCAGGAGGAAAATTGATGACAAATCTAAGAGACGGATAATCCGAATGGTAACAAAAGAGCCTAGAAAGACTTCTAAAGAGATTCAAGGTGAACTTCATGCTCAAGGAACATCAGTGTCAGATCGCACCATCCGTCGTTGTTTGAGCCAAAGTGGACTACATGGGAGACGACCAAGGAGGACACCATTGTTGAAAACGAATCATAAAAAAGCAAGACTGGAATATGCCAAACTACATGTTGACAAGCCACAAAGCTTCTGGGAGAATGTCCTGTGGACAGATGAGACAAAAATCGAAGTTTTTGCCAAGGCACATCAGCTGTATGTTCACAGACGAAAAAATGAAGCATATCAAGAAAAGAACACTGTCCCTACTGTGAAACATGGAGGAGGCTCTGTTATGTTCTGGGGCTGCTTTGCTGCGTCTGGCACAGGGTGTCTTGAATCTGTGCAGGGTACAATGAAATCTCAAGACTATCAAGGAATTCTAGAGAGAAATGTACTAGCCAGTGTCAGAAAGCTTGGTCTCAGTCGCAGGTCATGGGTCTTGCAACAGGACAATGACCCAAAACACACCGCTAAAAACACCCAAGAATGGCTAAGAGGAAAAAATTGGACTATTCTAAAGTGGCCTTCTATGAGCCCTGACCTCAATCCTATTGAGCATCTTTGGAAGGAGCTGAAACATGCAGTCTGGAAAAGGCACCCTTCAAACCGGACACAACTGGAGCAGTTTGCTCATGAGGAGTGGGCCAAAATACCTGCTGAGAGGTGCAGATGTCTCATTGACAGTTACAGGAAGCGTTTGATTGCAGTGATTGCCTCAAAAGGTTGCGCAACAAAATATTAAGTTAGGGGTACCATCATTTTTGTCCATGCCTGTTTCATGAGTTTATTTTTTTACATAATTCTGTTGAAGCATGGTTGAAAAACAATGTCTGACTTTCATTGGTTAACATTTATAGAATTTTAATTTATTATTACTTTTGTCAGATTAAAGTTATTTCTGTGACCATTGTGACTTTTTCTTTCATTGACCAAAGGGTACCAACAATTTTGTCCACGTCTGTATGTGTTGAATATATTGAATGTACAGTATAATCCAATAGGCTCCATGTTATACACTATATATGAAGTACTATTATGGCAACTATATTATGTATGAAAGACTATTATAGCAACTAGTAGATAATACTCTAAGATAATATGCTATGATAATATACTATGATAATATACTCCATTCTATAATAATATACTACCTGTGTTGTTGAGACTATGGGGATCATTTTGTCTGTGGAAATAGGAGAAAAGAAAGTTAAATTCATAGAGTGTACAATATTCTAAACAAATAGTAATAGCATACAGAAGGATATTATTGGATGGATATCATAATAGACTCATTGCATTATAGTCTGTTTGTTCATATGGGTGCAGAGTTAGAAAAAAGAGAACACCTGAAAACGTCAAATCCAAGGAATATGGTTTTCTTTGATTCCTTACAGAAAATAGTTCATCGGTTAAATTAAATTAAATCAAATCCTGAAATCAAAATCCCTGTTCATTCCATGGGGGAAAAGGGTCTTTAACTCGAAGATCCAGAAGGATTCCCGTTCTTTGAGACGAGCAATTCTATTGCCTCCGCGTCGACTTTGTGGCACATATTCTAGCACCTGGAATTGAAGCTGATTGATCTGATGTTTGTTTGATATAAAGTGATGTGGGACCGGGAGTTCAGTTCTATTGCATCGGATGTCGGACTTATGTTTGGATATACGATCGCGTACGCATTGGGTCGTTTCGCCTACATATGCAAGGCCACATGGGCATTTAATAAGATACACTACAAAGGATGAGTTGCAAGTATAAAAATCTTTCGCTTGGTAGATTTTGCCTGAGTGGGGATGTGTAATCCTGCTTCCCTTCATGACATTGGTACACTGGGCACAGTGTAAGCATGGGTACGTACCCGTCTTGCGGGGGGCCAAAGTGGTTTGTCGTATTAGTGGTAGGGATGAGCCCACATCAGCCTGTACTAATTTATCTTTGAGATTGGTGGGACGTTTATAGCACATGCGGATTGGGTTACTGAACTCGGTTACTTGGGGATAGGAACGTTCTAATATGGACCAATGTTTTTTAATAATAGTTTGGATCTTTGAAGCAAAAGGATGGTAGGTGGTTATAAAAGGAATACGTGGGGAAGCTACAGGTCTAGGGGAGCATGAGTGAGTTTGTTGGGCTAGGGTCAGTTCGTCTTCCAGTAATCTGGTCGGGTAGCCTCTATCCGTGAACTTGCTTGCCATTTCTTTAAGACGTTGTTTGCAAAGTGAGGGGTCGGCTACTATTCTAGTTACTCGGGTAAACTGAGAGCGTGGTAAGGATTGCTTGGTATTGCGAGGGTGACAACTGGAATAATGAAGCAGTGTGTTACGGTCAGTAGGTTTTCGGAAGAGATCAGTGGTTAATGAGCCGGTTGGAGTCCTAACTACCAATGTGTCTAGAAAGCTTATCCTGTTTGGGTCCGTATGGGAAGTAAAAGAAAGATCCTGATCTTGTTGATTAATGTGGTCAATAAACTGTGAGAGTGAGTCACTATCGCCGGTCCAGATACAGAAAATGTCATCGATATATCGATGCCAAGTTAGTGCAAATTGTTGGAAAAGAGAATTGGAGTAAACATAATCTTCCTCAAATTTTGCCATAAAGGCATTTGCGTACGGTGGCGCTACATTAGCACCCATTGCGGTCCCACGTTTCTGTATATAGAATTCATCCCCAAACATGAAGTAATTATTGTGTAAAACTAGTCTCAGAAGTATGAGACAGAAAGTTTGTGAACTAGATGTGTAATTAGAGGTTGAAAGAAGACTGGAGACGGCTGCGATTCCTTTTTCATGGGTGATGGAAGTATAAAGACTGTTGACGTCTAGTGTCACTAATAGACTATTCTCGGGTATGTTTTCTAATGTGGAGATGGTTGATAGAAAGTCAGTTGTGTCAAGTAGAAAAGAGCGGGTGTTTTTAATTAGTGGTGTAAGTATTTTTTCTAGAAAGATAGAGATTGGAGAGAGAATGGAGTTGGTGGATGCTACAATGGGTCTGCCAGGAGGATCTGTTAGATTTTTGTGTATCTTGGGTAGTGTATAGAGAACAGGAGTGACTGGATATTCATTATGAAGAAAAGTATAGGTCGGTTTATCAATTATCCCTTGTTGGAGATGGTCATCAAGTACAGAGATGATTTCCTTTTTAATACGAAAAATGGGATTAGAAGGTACTTTAGAATAAGTTGTAGTGTCTGATAGTTGTCGTTTTATCTCTCTAACGTAGTTTGTGGTGTCCATAACAACGATGGCACCACCTTTGTCGGCTGGTTTTATCGTTATATTTTTGTCTTCCCTTAGTAAGTTAAGTGCAATTCGTTCTTCACTTTTCAAATTATGGGGTGTATACATGGGTTTATCTTTCAATCCTTTTAGAGTATTGTCTACGTCTTTTCGGACCAGATCAATAAAGGCCTCTGCTGCGTGATAATTTTTGGGGGGCATGAATGTACTTTTATTTTTTAAATTAAGGGATTTAATGGATAGGTCTGAGACTGGAGTGAGTGTTTGAGATGTCTGCCCTGGTGGTTGCTGTTCGAAGTGTGCCTTTAATCTAATGGATCTATAAAACCTTTGTAGGTCTTGTTCCAGGGAAAATGAGTAGATTGGGCCAGACGGACAAAAAGAGAGTCCTTTAGATAGTATATTAAGTTCTGCAGGAGATAGTGTACGGGATGAGATGTTAACTACTATATCTGTACCTGTGAGCGTGTCTGTATCCCGGTTGGGTTTCGACTGGTGTCTTCCCCTTCCTCTGCGTATGCGGCCGGTCTTCTTCTTCCTGGGCGGTAGCCTGTGAAAAAACCGTTGATTGCGGTAACCAGTTGATCGTTCGCTCCCTGAGGAGGATGAAGCGTAACCGGTGAAGGTGGAGTAATCGTTGGCCGTCGAGGAGCTTTGCCACTGCCATCTGTACACTCTTTGTAGTTGATAATCCTCTGAATCGCGGAAAAATTTGTTGCGTTTGGTTGTTTCAAGGTATTTTTGATGGTCGTTGAGAATTCGTTCGGTCTTCTGTTTGAGGTCGGCCCTCTCTTCTGCTGGAATTGTGGAGGTCAGTTGAGTTTCAATTGCTGTTAATTTCTCTTTCGACTCGATAATTGATTTCTGTAGGAACTCTATGCTTAAGACAATGATGTCTAGAGAGCATTTGTTAATACCAACCAATACGCATGCGCGAGTGACGTCACTGTCCTCGCGATACCTCGCGATACCCCGGCCGCAGCAGAGAGACGCCGGCGCCTGCGCATATTCTCTCACATCTCCCTATATATACTCGCTACCAGCACGGACATACCAGGTCCTCCCTAATTCCTCTGATCTCCCACACTAAGGTTTGTTTTTGATACATGTGTTACTATGTTATATCAATATGCCAGACGCATCACTTGTAGCGGCTCCCTATACAGGCTCAATACTAGCGTTCTCCTGGCTTCTTTATACTTTGCTTGTTTGCTTCTTGTTTGCTTCTTTTTTGCTTCTTGTCTTCGGTACATGTGTTACTATGATATATCAATATGCCAGACGCATCACTTGTAGCGGTTCCCTATATAGGCTCAATACTAGCGTTCTCCTGGCTCCTTTATACTTTGCTTCTTTGCTTTTTTCCTCTTCTCCTTTTTTGCTTTTTCTGTTGATTCTCAGTTTTTATCTGTGTGAACCCCGATTACTAGATATACTATCATGCAGCTACATCGATATGGCCCTCACAAGGTATATCAATGGATAGCTACATTGACATGGTTTTCATCAACTCCAAGCTTATCCAGCAGATATGTTTGCACTATGTTAAACCCAAGACTTTTTCTATATATTCATATATATTCATATATTCATATATATGCATTTCTTCTCGATACTAGTCTGTGAGCTTTCTCTACAGATCAACTAATGACCTCACTCTGTGATCATAAAAGAAATACTTTGTTTTAACCAACATCGTTAATTGCAGTAATATAATAACCTGTACTTACATACTCTATGACCCCCTTTTGATATACAGGTCTCCTTATAATTCTTATAACGAAGAAACAGATAATTTCTACATCTGGCCAAGCATTACCTAGCCTGCCTCACAAGACGCACCATACTTATCTATTCTATTGTCTCTCTATGATTGACATCTATTTGAAGTTGTAATATTTTTTCTATTATTTGTTTTGACAAATTTCTGTACCAATTATTGTCCATTATATTGTACCTATGAGGTACTTAAAAATGTTATGCCTATATATCTTTCAGGCCGTGATCAAGGTCCTAAACAGACCGAAACGTTGGCCAGTGTACTTATAAAAAGATCCAATTGGGATGGACAGTAAATAAAAAAGAATCTTACATTGCAAAACTTCGAGTGCCGTGGTTTATATGTATATACTCTGATAAACCCCTCCACTGAGCACCGACCGTCAACAACAGGAGTGCCATCCACTATAATTATTACATGTTGGATCCTTTTCCTGTGTGATTGCGCACCCTCCAGATGTCGTCATCAACCTTCTCATATGAAAATTCTACTGCGGAGGAAATAGTATCACAAGTGCATACATCCAGCAATTTCCTACATATACTACCCAGCGAATTCCGGTCTCGCGACTGGGAACGGGAGTCTAAGAGACTTATTGCTACGGAATTGCACTGTACTACCTTGGCAGAATACTTCAAACAGAAGAAAATTCCTAGAGGCCTTCGGGTCCATCTCCGTCCAACCCTTTTTCCTAACAATAAGGAATACTGCAATAAATTTGAATCCATCATTAACAAATGCTCTCTAGACATCATTGTCTTAAGCATAGAGTTCCTACAGAAATCAATTATCGAGTCGAAAGAGAAATTAACAGCAATTGAAACTCAACTGACCTCCACAATTCCAGCAGAAGAGTGGGCCGACCTCAAACAGAAGACCGAACGAATTCTCAACGACCATCAAAAATACCTTGAAACAACCAAACGCAACAAATTTTTCCGCGATTCAGAGGATTATCAACTACAAAGAGTGTACAGATGGCAGTGGCAAAGCTCCTCGACGGCCAACGATTACTCCACCTTCACCGGTTACGCTTCATCCTCCTCAGGGAGCGAACGATCAACTGGTTACCGCAATCAACGGTTTTTTCACAGGCTACCGCCCAGGAAGAAGAAGACCGGCCGCATACGCAGAGGAAGGGGAAGACACCAGTCGAAACCCAACCGGGATACAGACACGCTCACAGGTACAGATATAGTAGTTAACATCTCATCCCGTACACTATCTCCTGCAGAACTTAATATACTATCTAAAGGACTCTCTTTTTGTCCGTCTGGCCCAATCTACTCATTTTCCCTGGAACAAGACCTACAAAGGTTTTATAGATCCATTAGATTAAAGGCACACTTCGAACAGCAACCACCAGGGCAGACATCTCAAACACTCACTCCAGTCTCAGACCTATCCATTAAATCCCTTAATTTAAAAAATAAAAGTACATTCATGCCCCCCAAAAATTATCACGCAGCAGAGGCCTTTATTGATCTGGTCCGAAAAGACGTAGACAATACTCTAAAAGGATTGAAAGATAAACCCATGTATACACCCCATAATTTGAAAAGTGAAGAACGAATTGCACTTAACTTACTAAGGGAAGACAAAAATATAACGATAAAACCAGCCGACAAAGGTGGTGCCATCGTTGTTATGGACACCACAAACTACGTTAGAGAGATAAAACGACAACTATCAGACACTACAACTTATTCTAAAGTACCTTCTAATCCCATTTTTCGTATTAAAAAGGAAATCATCTCTGTACTTGATGACCATCTCCAACAAGGGATAATTGATAAACCGACCTATACTTTTCTTCATAATGAATATCCAGTCACTCCTGTTCTCTATACACTACCCAAGATACACAAAAATCTAACAGATCCTCCTGGCAGACCCATTGTAGCATCCACCAACTCCATTCTCTCTCCAATCTCTATCTTTCTAGAAAAAATACTTACACCACTAATTAAAAACACCCGCTCTTTTCTACTTGACACAACTGACTTTCTATCAACCATCTCCACATTAGAAAACATACCCGAGAATAGTCTATTAGTGACACTAGACGTCAACAGTCTTTATACTTCCATCACCCATGAAAAAGGAATCGCAGCCGTCTCCAGTCTTCTTTCAACCTCTAATTACACATCTAGTTCACAAACTTTCTGTCTCATACTTCTGAGACTAGTTTTACACAATAATTACTTCATGTTTGGGGATGAATTCTATATACAGAAACGTGGGACCGCAATGGGTGCTAATGTAGCGCCACCGTACGCAAATGCCTTTATGGCAAAATTTGAGGAAGATTATGTTTACTCCAATTCTCTTTTCCAACAATTTGCACTAACTTGGCATCGATATATCGATGACATTTTCTGTATCTGGACCGGCGATAGTGACTCACTCTCACAGTTTATTGACCACATTAATCAACAAGATCAGGATCTTTCTTTTACTTCCCATACGGACCCAAACAGGATAAGCTTTCTAGACACATTGGTAGTTAGGACTCCAACCGGCTCATTAACCACTGATCTCTTCCGAAAACCTACTGACCGTAACACACTGCTTCATTATTCCAGTTGTCACCCTCGCAATACCAAGCAATCCTTACCACGCTCTCAGTTTACCCGAGTAACTAGAATAGTAGCCGACCCCTCACTTTGCAAACAACGTCTTAAAGAAATGGCAAGCAAGTTCACGGATAGAGGCTACCCGACCAGATTACTGGAAGACGAACTGACCCTAGCCCAACAAACTCACTCATGCTCCCCTAGACCTGTAGCTTCCCCACGTATTCCTTTTATAACCACCTACCATCCTTTTGCTTCAAAGATCCAAACTATTATTAAAAAACATTGGTCCATATTAGAACGTTCCTATCCCCAAGTAACCGAGTTCAGTAACCCAATCCGCATGTGCTATAAACGTCCCACCAATCTCAAAGATAAATTAGTACAGGCTGATGTGGGCTCATCCCTACCACTAATACGACAAACCACTTTGGCCCCCCGCAAGACGGGTACGTACCCATGCTTACACTGTGCCCAGTGTACCAATGTCATGAAGGGAAGCAGGATTACACATCCCCACTCAGGCAAAATCTACCAAGCGAAAGATTTTTATACTTGCAACTCATCCTTTGTAGTGTATCTTATTAAATGCCCATGTGGCCTTGCATATGTAGGCGAAACGACCCAATGCGTACGCGATCGTATATCCAAACATAAGTCCGACATCCGATGCAATAGAACTGAACTCCCGGTCCCACATCACTTTATATCAAACAAACATCAGATCAATCAGCTTCAATTCCAGGTGCTAGAATATGTGCCACAAAGTCGACGCGGAGGCAATAGAATTGCTCGTCTCAAAGAACGGGAATCCTTCTGGATCTTCGAGTTAAAGACCCTTTTCCCCCATGGAATGAACAGGGATTTTGATTTCAGGATTTGATTTAATTTAATTTAACCGATGAACTATTTTCTGTAAGGAATCAAAGAAAACCATATTCCTTGGATTTGACGTTTTCAGGTGTTCTCTTTTTTCTAACTCTGCACCCATATGAACAAACAGACTATAATGCAATGAGTCTATTATGATATCCATCCAATAATATCCTTCTGTATGCTATTACTATTTGTTTAGAATATTGTACACTCTATGAATTTAACTTTCTTTTCTCCTATTTCCACAGACAAAATGATCCCCATAGTCTCAACAACACAGGTAGTATATTATTATAGAATGGAGTATATTATCATAGTATATTATCATAGCATATTATCTTAGAGTATTATCTACTAGTTGCTATAATAGTCTTTCATACATAATATAGTTGCCATAATAGTACTTCATATATAGTGTATAACATGGAGCCTATTGGATTATACTGTACATTCAATATATTCAACACATATAGGACATTATATAATATCCAGTACTGTAGCGATTCTCACAGATACGTTCTTTTATCTCTCAGCGCATGCGCAACATAAAGCGAGCCCTGATTCTATCTAACTGGCGCATACCAACCAATACGCATGCGCGAGTGACGTCACTGTCCTCGCGATACCCCGGCCGCAGCAGAGAGACGCCGGCGCCTGTGCATATTCTCTCACATCTCCCTATATATACTCGCTACCAGCACGGACATACCAGGTCCTCCCTAATTCCTCTGATCTCCCACACTAAGGTTTGTTTTTGATACATGTGTTACTATGTTATATCAATATGCCAGACGCATCACTTGTAGCGGCTCCCTATACAGGCTCAATACTAGCGTTCTCCTGGCTTCTTTATACTTTGCTTGTTTGCTTCTTGTTTGCTTCTTTTTTGCTTCTTGTCTTCGGTACATGTGTTACTATGATATATCAATATGCCAGACGCATCACTTGTAGCGGTTCCCTATATAGGCTCAATACTAGCGTTCTCCTGGCTCCTTTATACTTTGCTTCTTTGCTTTTTTCCTCTTCTCCTTTTTTGCTTTTTCTGTTGATTCTCAGTTTTTATCTGTGTGAACCCCGATTACTAGATATACTATCATGCAGCTACATCGATATGGCCCTCACAAGGTATATCAATGGATAGCTACATTGACATGGTTTTCATCAACTCCAAGCTTATCCAGCAGATATGTTTGCACTATGTTAAACCCAAGACTTTTTCTATATATTCATATATTCATATATATGCATTTCTTCTCGATACTAGTCTGTGAGCTTTCTCTACAGATCAACTAATGACCTCACTCTGTGATCATAAAAGAAATACTTTGTTTTAACCAACATCGTTAATTGCAGTAATATAATAACCTGTACTTACATACTCTATGACCCCCTTTTGATATACAGGTCTCCTTATAATTCTTATAACGAAGAAACAGATAATTTCTACATCTGGCCAAGCATTACCTAGCCTGCCTCACAAGACGCACCATACTTATCTATTCTATTGTCTCTCTATGATTGACATCTATTTGAAGTTGTAATATTTTTTCTATTATTTGTTTTGACAAATTTCTGTACCAATTATTGTCCATTATATTGTACCTATGAGGTACTTAAAAATGTTATGCCTATATATCTTTCAGGCCGTGATCAAGGTCCTAAACAGACCGAAACGTTGGCCAGTGTACTTATAAAAAGATCCAATTGGGATGGACAGTAAATAAAAAAGAATCTTACATTGCAAAACTTCGAGTGCCGTGGTTTATATGTATATACACTAAATCAAGCTAGAAGCCGGGACCCAAACTCCCAATTCAGCCCACCCCCTATTTATGAAGTAAAATCGCTTTATACTACCTGCAAGCCCGGTTATTAAAAAAAGACTCCGCTCACTCCAGCGGCTGTAAAGGGGGGCAGAATAAACAGTAGATACCTGCTGTGAAGTCAATAAAGTGCTCCAGTGATCGGAGCCTGTATTAGAGAACAGCAGATCCCTGCACCTATTTGTGACTAACTTGAGCCTGCTTGTGATCTCTCTGCTGAATTGAAAGAGCTAGCCAACAGAACCTGCATGATTCTAGCCCCAGTGAAGCTGACAGCTGTATAGACATAGAGCTGTTGAACTAATTAACTGTAAATTGAGAACATTTAAATGTATGGATTCCCTTCATAACCCATTTAACCCTACATGGGACATTGCTATTTAGCAGCCAGAAAATCTTGTTGTAACAAGTGGCGGCATCTATAGCTGCATTCTGGATAACCATTATACAGACAACAATGGGAAATAAACATCAATGATGAAACAGGAGCCATGACTATAGAAATATATTCACCAGCTATGATAAAAAATTAAGCTAACAAGCTGCCGCCTATCTCCACCTGCACTGGACAACAAGATATTTAACCCTCCAGATCCGTACTTATTGCATCTCTCTCAAGCCTGTTCTCTTGTTGCATTCCCTTTCAGATACCATGGGAAAACCAAGAGGCCTAACCAAAGAAAACAGACCAAGCAAGACCCCCAAGAAGCAATCTGAAATGAACAAGGGACAGAATTCAAATGCGATCCCTGCCGAACTTGGCTCAACAACAATCAGAGGAGCAAGCAAGTTCTACACTAAAAGTGACGCCGATGACTTAGTCCAAGACCAAGACGACCTGAGATCATACATTGGGCAGACTAGATGGGCCAAATGGTTCTTATCTGCCGACACATTCTATTAAGAACCTCCCTACTTCAGAAAACATCAAAAGGTATGTTCCGGAAACTCACTGACACTCTTAAGTCAGAGTTAACAGAAATTAAATCTGATATAAGACAAATGTTCTCAAGAATCAATTCCGTAGCAGAAACAGAAAAAATCGTCTCACACTCTACATCTCTAGAAAACAGGGTTGTAGCCCAGCAAAAAGAATTACAAGAACTCCGCTTACACTTAGATGATCTTGAGAACAGATCCAGGCGCAATAATCTTAGAATTAAAGGAATGCCTGAGTCAGTAGAAGACAAAGACATTTTCACAGTACTGAAAGAGAGCATTTTTATTTCACAGTTTCAAAGGATAACTGTCACACTTAGACCCTAATTTCAATTTTCATATATGTAGTTACTAATAACATGATATTCCAGAATCAGTTACTATTAGACTGACTTACCCCATATTTAATAAGATTCAGCCCTTAGCAACCAGTCTGCATAAAACTGCAATTTCACTATTCAGTTAAGATGGCCGCCACTGCCCTCACACTTAGGGCTAATCCCGCCTGCCCTCACTAGCCAGTAACAATAGCGCCCCAAAAGTGTCAGCAACCAGAGCCCTCCCCCCTAAAGGGTTAATCTACTGCAGCACAAAGGGGTCCTCTTACCACATGTTGCTTTCATTTATACTCTGAGCAGATGGCAGATCTTCCTTCCCTGGTCTGCGCTGCTTCAACTCTACTTCTCCAGCTCTGCTGAGTGAGGGAGCATCTGCCAAGCGCAGGGACAGGGAGAAGTGCACACAGCCCAGGCACTGTTATCAGCTGCTGAGGAGGACCTGGCTTTAATAATTTACTTACAGTCCCTGGCTGTCAGTAATGTGACCTTGCACGCAGCCTGCTTCTGTGTCCTCCGTCCTTCAACAGATAGAAGGGCCATGCCTAGCAACCCTTTTTTAAGCACAGGTAAAAGTAGGCAGTACAGGGAACAAAACTGTGGCATTAAGGGGTAATTGAAATACACAGTGAAAAGTTGAAATAGGGCCACCAAGGAGATATTAATCACCACAATCCTATACTCCAAAAAAAAAAAAGGAAAAAAAAAAAAAAAAAATATATATATATATATATATATATATATATATATATATATATACATACATACATATACACACACGACAGTTATACATTAAGCTGTTTAAAGCTTCAAAAAGGAGGATTACATAGGTGCTCCAATACTCATGACAAGTCCCAAGGAGGGATTAACTTTCTTACCAGAGGCCGGATTTGAGAGATGGCACTCAAAGCTGAAATCTAAACTTTTATAGTACTGGGCCTGAGACCCATGTCAAAACCTTCCTGCAGAAATTCTAGAATGTCCTGAATAGAAGGGGAAATTGACTCTTTGTGAAGAGAAACAAACCAGGAACGGAATTTCTTTCAAATCTTACTGTAGATGGCAGAAGTAATCATCTTGTGAATTTGTAGCATGGTTGTTATAACTCTTTCTGACAGGCCCCTGGCTCTTAGTATCTGCTCTTCAGAATCCAAGCTGCCAGCTTCAACCTGTGCACTTGTGGATGCCAAAGAGTCCCCTGAGACAATAGGTCGTTGTCTGGGGGAAGAAAAAAGGGTTCCTCCAATGTCAAGTTCTTTAGAACTGGAAGCCAGTTTTGTTTCGGCCAATGTGGAGCTATTAGGATCAGAGTTAATCGTTCTGACCTCAGCTTTTTAAGAGTTGGTCCAATTAGAGGAAAAGGCAGAAAGAAATAGGCCAGATCTAGATCCCAACTCTGAGACAAAGCATCTACTGCCACTGGTCTGTCCCACAGATTTAGTGAGAAGAAATAGGGAAGACGAGTAATTTTTCTTGTGGCAAAGAGGTCCCATTGAGGAGTCCCCCATTTCTTGCAAAGTAGATGAAATACTTATTTTTTGAGACACTACTCCCCTGAACATATAGAATGTCTGCTTAAGAAATGTGCGGTCACATTTTTCTCTACTTTCAGGTGGATTGCTGAGCCTGACAGTACATTTTTCTCTGCCTAGCTGAATATCTGGTCTCATAAATATTGAAGGGGTGGAAATCTTGACCCCCCTTGATGTTTCAGGAATGATACTGTTGCAATGTTGTCTGAGAGAACCTGCACATGAAGGCCCTTTAGAAGATTCTCCGCTTTTAGGAAAGTTTCCAAGACTGCTCTCAACTCCCTGAGAAAGAGATTGCTCCCCAGGCCGACTTGCTGGCATCCATTGTTACTAGAATCTGAGGTTCTAAAGTCCATTGAATTCCCAATGAGAAGTTCTCTGGATCTATCCACCATGAAAGACTCAGTCTTACCGACTTTGGAATGCGGATCTTCTGATCCAAAGAATTTAGATCTCGGTTTCAACAAGTCAGAACTGTTTTCTGCAAAGGTCTTGAATGGAATTGAGTCCAGGGGACTGTGGTGATGCAATAAGTCATTAACCCCAGGATTGTCATGGCTGTTCTAATAGACCAGACTTCTTTCCTTTGGAATAAGGAAATCTCCTGGCGCATCTTTGCCTGTTTCTCTACCGGCAGGAATGAACGAGTCCAATAGGGTGCCTAAGAAAATCTTCCTCATTTCTGGAATAAAGGTTTGATTTTTGTAGGTGTATGATCCATCCCAAGTGGGATAGACTTGTCAAGGTGAAGTCTAGCTTTAGAATGGTTGCAGATGGAGCTGTCAATAGGAAGTCGTCCTGATAAGGTATAATAATATACCCTTCTTCTTTCCTCAACCAGAACGCAACTTTTGCTACTATTTTTGAAAAGATTCTTGGTGCTGAGGATAGGCCGAAGGGTAGACACTGGAACTGGAAATTTTGAATGGATGAATCCTTCAGAACCACAAATCTTAAATATTTTTGATGCTTTGTAAATATTGGGACATTATAATAAGCATCTTTTAATCCCACTGTGCACATTACTGCTCCTGGACAAATCAACTGAACCGCAGATTTTATTGAATCCATTTTGAATCTTCGATATTTCACCCACTATTTCAGTATTTTTAGGTTTAGAATGGATCAATATGTCCCATTTGGCTTTTTTACTGAGTAATGTCCCAGACCAATTTGTTCTGGAGGTACTGGCTTGATGGTTTGTAGACACAACTTTGTATCTTCTGCATTAAAGGCTAGATGATTCTTAAACTCACGAGATATATAAAGTCTCTTTTCCGCATCCTCCCATTCCTCCAATATGAGTAATTTTAGTTTTTCATTTACCAGAAAGAGTGTTTATTTTTTTGCTTTTAGTTCACCAAACATATTGTCCTGTATAGAACAAGGTTGGGCGACTTCCTTTACGTCCATTGTCTGACAGACAGCAGAAATGAGAACGTCTAAATCCTCGGATGAAAAAAATAACTTTTCCCCCTTTTCCGCAGGACAAGAAGCAATTTCATCTTCCTCACTATCATCCATTTCTCCCTCTGATCTAATGTTACTAGTGGATTCATCCTCTGAATATTAGCTCTAGGTCTTCTAACATGAGAATGCGGAACAGAGTTTGGCATTAATTGGACCACTGAGTAGTGTACTTCCTCCTTTATAATCTTTGTAATTTCAGCTGATCAATTTATCAATGCAGGAGCTGCAAAGTTGTTTCAAGTAAGACTCTGCCGGCTTCTTAGCACAAGTCACACATCTTTTCACTTTCTTTTTAGGTTTAGAAGGATTTTTATGCACCATATCTTTATCATCCTGAAATTACAAAACAAACTGCTAGCTATGCAAAAATCCAAAATAATTATTACAGGGCCTATACAGCACACCTGACTTACATGAACCTGGGCAGGAGGTTTTGACCAGACACTGGACCTTCCATGATAGAGTACACAAACATTTGATTTCCCACCATACCTTTATAGTCCTGCCCACTTCTGCCGCCAGTCTGCTCCTCCTTCTTCTGGGACTCCATTCTACAGGACAATCCCGATATGGATAATGCAAGTCGATTCCTAATGGGGACTTCTGCATTGATAGGCCATCCACACCGTGCCAGGCATTCCAGTGTGCCCTCTTGCTGGACATCTCACAAGAGGACATCACTTGGCTTGCAGATGCGCGCCAAAGCCGCCGGAAGTGATACTCCTGGGACTGTGCCCAATATGGAGGGGGGGAGCAATATATTGGTGCTGTCATGTTGGACTCCTGGAAAAACAATTAACAGTAAGACTAATTACCGATTTCCAGGACATTCCCCATGACAGCACATGGGAGAAATACCCAGGGGTATTTAGGGGGGAGGGGGGGCACTGCTTGAAGTACCTTCCGTCCAAACACTAAATTCTGATTAGTGAGGAGGTCCAAACGATAATGTTTGCAAAAAGTATTATAAGTTGTCCATGTAGCTGCTCTACAGATTTGGTCTATTGTGGCATTAGCTTTCTCTGCCCACGATGTTGCCATAACCCTGGTCGAATGGGCTTTAATGGAGATTGGACAGTCCTTTTTTTTGTAAAGAGGATGCCCTTTGAGTTGTATCTTTTTCTAAACAAACCTTGGCAAGATGGATCATTTTCTGGCCTTTATTTTTCCTCCATGCTAAATGAATACATTTGAATCCTGTCTCCAAGATTTTGTTGACTGGAGATATTTAACCATCGTTCTCCGCACATCCAAGCAATGGAAACGCTCCTCTTTGGTATTTTAGGAGAATTACAAAAGGAAGGAAGAATTATTTTTTGCTCTTTAGGGAAGGCGGAGACTACTTTTGGTAAAAAGGCTGGGTCTAATTTTAAGATTACTCTATCATCAAGAATTTTTAGATAGGGTTCTTTCATAGCGAGAGCTTGAATCTCTCCTATCCTATGGGCAGAGGTAATGGCTACCCGGAAGGCAGCTTTCATGGTCAAATATTTTGAGATATCATCTAATGGTTCAAACGGAGGCTAACAAAGGGAGTTTAGGACTAAGGTTAAATCCCATGTTTGGATCATTTGTCTTATTGTAGGTCTTAATCTGGACACGGCTTTGAAAAACCTCTTAACCCATCTATGTTCAGCTAATGGGAAATTTAGGAAAGCCGAAAATAGCCGATACTTGGACTTTTAAGGTAATTGGGCTCAAACCCAAATCAAAATCTTTCTGAAGGAAGTCTAGGATATGTGAAATGGTAGGTGAGGAACCATCTGGGTGTTCCGTGGACAATCAGTAACCAATTTTTCTCCAGATTTTCCCGTATATGGCCAAAGTAACTGGCTTGCGACTATTTTGTAATGTTGCAATTACTTTTTCCAAAAGACCTTACCTTTTAAGCATTTCAGGATCCAGGCCGTCAAATTCAAGGTTTTCAGACCTGGGTGTTTTAGAGGGCCCTGAACCAGAAAATCCTGTCTCCTTGGGAGAATTAATGGCTCTTCTATGCACTGAGAAACAAGTACAAGCTACTTTTGGGCCAGGCCTGAGTAATCAATAGCACATTTGTCGTTCTCTCGCCAATCTTCCTCAATACTGCCAGAATAAGAGGAATTGTTGGGAAGGCATAGGCAAAATCCATGTTCCAGGTTTGTGACATTGCGTCCACTGCTAGAGGACTGTCCCCTGGATTTAAAGAGTGAAATTAGCTTGTTTGTGTGTTTACTCTCGTCACAAATAGGTCTATCTGAGACTGACCCCATTTGTGACATAACTCCTGGAATACTACTTAGTCTAGCATCCACTCTCCAGGATTGACTTTTTTCCTGCTCAGAAAATCTGCTGTCGTGTTTTCTTTGCCCCTTAGATGTAAGGCTGAGATTGATAACAAGTTTGATTGGGCCCAGTAAAAAATCTGATTTGACACCCTCTGCAGCAAGGCGTTTCTGGTTCCCCCTGGTGTTTGAGGTAACGCACCATAGTAATGTTGTCTGAGAAGATCCTTAGATGCTTCCCTTTTACGATATGTTTCAGAGTCTTCAAAACCGCTTTTTGATGATCCCAGGCTCTCTAGGTGACCATTTTCCCCTTAAAATATAGATCCGCCACCTAGGCTCCCCAGCCTACCTTGCTGGCATCTGTGGTAACCGTCACCATTGGATCCAGCTTCCAGGGAATTCCTTTCTATAGTTTGTTTGGAGTCAACCACCAGTTTAGGGAGTTCTTTACCCCTGTGGTAAAGAAAATCCTTTTGTCTAGAGATTCTTGACTCTTGTCTCACTGAGATAGTATCAGTTTCTGTAATGGTCTTGAATGAAAATGGGCCCAGGGAATCACGGGTATGCATGATGTCATGATCCCCAGAATCCTCACTGCCTCTCGGATCATGCAACTTTTCTTATTTTTGCAGTGTTGGAATTTTATTACCATTGTATTTTGTTTGGTTATAGGTAGAAAAGACATTTCTTTCACTGAATCTAGACGTGTACCCAAGAAAATCTTCCTGGTTTCCAATCGCAGATCTGATTTGATGAAGTTGATAATCCATCCCAATTTTGTCAGCACCTCCAGTGTTAATTGAAGATGATCTTTTAATATCTTCTGAGATTGGGCCGTTAATAAAAATTAATCCTGGTATGGGGTCATCTTAGGTGACCCATCACTTCTACCATCAATTGGTAAAGATCCTCTGAGCTGACAAGATTCCGAATGGCAGACACTGAAATTGGAAATGACGTATGTGGCTGTTCACTTTTATTGCAAATCTCAGATATTTTTGATGATTAAGATGAGAATGAAAAGGGATATGATAATATGCATCCTTCAGGTCTATTGTGCACGTGAATGCTGCTGGGGTTAATGGCTGACCGAATAGATTCCATCTTGAACTTCCGATAGGAGATCCACCTGTTCAGGAATTTGAGGTTTATAATTGTCCTGAACGATCAATTTATTTTATTTTTTACCAGGAATAGTTTGGAATAATGACCTTTGAAATGTTGATGCGAAGGTACTGGAACAATGGCCTTTATTTTGCACAGAGACTGAATATCCTGTAGAAGTTGATCCTGTAATGTTTCTGAGGGAGGATTGGTTAAAACACTGTGGGGGAGGAGACTTGATTTCTAGTTTGTAACCCTCCTGAATAACTCTCCAGTTGATTGAGCCATAATCCCATAGCTCTGGCTACAGTTGTGGCGGCAATGTTAGTATTGATTGTTGCTGATAAACATTCCCAGACTCTTTTTCGAAGTCCATCAGATTTTTGGTCCATTGGATTTTTCAATTGGGACGAGTCTTCAAATGGGATGGTCGGCATTTTTGCAACTTTTGCTACCTGGACATCTATTTTGGAACTTCCCACAACTTAGTGTCCTCAGGATTAAAGAGAAGGCGACCAGAATTCTCGAGGAATAGAAAGTTTATTTTCTGCATCTTCCTATTCCTTCAGTATCATCTCTCTCAGATTATAATTAACCAGAAACAGTTTCCTTTTCTTTGCAATTAATCCTCCAAATATCTCGTCCTGAGTGGTTTTTGGTTGTTGAACCTCCTCCACCTCCATGGTTTCCCTTACCGCCGATAGTAACGAATCCAGATCTTCCAAACAAAAGAGTTTTTTTTTTTTTTGGATCTTCAGAAGAACCTGAGGGAAAGATTGACTCTTCTTTTTCTAACTCCCCGTCAGAATAATAAGTATTTTTAAACTCTCTTGCTTCCTGTCCCTACAGAGGCCTATAAGGACAACATCCCATGTGCTGCCATGGAGGACGTCCTGGAAATAAAGATTATTATTGTTATCTAGACAGACAATGGGTTGGCAGATTTGGTTTTTGGCAGCTCCTCACAACCATACAAATATTGTAGTTTAATAGATTTATTTTTAACAAGTGGCATTACAAAATACAGCGGTCCTTAAAGGGTGTCACCAGCATGTACTCGGGATAGGTCTTGAATAAAAGATCAATAATAAGGTCTAACTCTCAACACCCCTGAACAATCAGCAGGTGGCGCTTATACAGATAATGTACAGGTCCTTCTAAAAAATTTGCATATTGTGATAAAGTTCATTATTTTTTGTAATGTACTGATAAACATTAGACTTTCATATATTTTAGATTCATTACACACCAACTGAAGTAGTTCAAGCCTTTTATTGTTTTAATATTGATGATTTTGGCATACAGCTCATGAAAACCCCAAATTCCTATTAAAAAAAATTAGCATATCATGAGCTATTAACCTAATCATCTGAATCAACTAATTAACTCTAAACACCTGCAAAAGATTCCTGAGGCTTTTAAAAACTCCCAGCCTGGTTCATTACTCAAAACCGCAATCATGGGTAAGACTGCCGACCTGACTGCTGTCCAGAAGGCCATCATTGACACCCTCAAGCAAGAGGGTAAGACACAGAAAGAAATTTCTGAAAGAATAGGCTGTTCCCAGAGTGCTGTATCAAGGCACCTCAGTGGGAAGTCTGTGGGAAGGAAAAAGTGTGGCAGAAAACGCTGCACAATGAGAAGAGGTGACCGGACCCTGAGGAAGATTGTGGAGAAGGACCGATTCCAGACCTTGGGGGACCTGCGGAAGCAGTGGACTGAGTCTGGAGTAGAAACATCCAGAGAACGTACAGGCGTGTGCAGGAAATGGGCTACAGGTGCCGCATTCCCCAGGTCAAGCCACTTTTGAACCAGAAACAGTGACAGAAGCGACTGACCTGGGCTACAGAGAAGCAGCACTGGACTGTTGCATGTCATTCGGAAATCAAGGTGCCAGAATCTGGAGGAAGACTGGGGAGAGGGAAATGCCAAAATGCCTGAAGTCCAGTGTCAAGTACCCACAGTCAGTGATGGTCTGGGGTGCCATGTCAGCTGCTGGTGTTGGTCCACTGTGTTTTATCAAGGGCAGGGTCAATCCAGCTAGCTATCAGGAGATTTTGGAGCACTTCATGCTTCCATCTGCTGAAAAGCTTTATGGAGATTATTTCATTTTTCAGCACGACCTGGCACCTGCTCACAGTGCCAACACCACTGGTAAATGGTTTACTGACCATGGTATTACTGTGCTCAATTGGCCTGCCAACTCTCCTGACCTGAACCTCATAGAGAATCTGTAGGATATTGGGAAGAGAATGTTGAGAGACGCAAGACCCAACACTCTGGATGAGCTTAAGGCCGCTATCGAAGCATCCTGGGCCTCCATAACACCTCAGCAGTGCCACAGGCTGATTGCCTCCATGCCACACCGCATTGAAGCCTCCTGGGCCTCCATAACACCTCAGCAGTGCCACAGGCTGATTGCCTCCATGCCACGCCACATTGAAGCAGTCATTTCTGCTAAAGGATTCCCGACCAGGTATTGAGTGCATAACAGAACATAATTATTTGAAGGTTGACTTTCTTTGTATTAAAAACACTTTTCTTTTATTGGTCGGATGAAATATGCTAATTTTTTTAGATAGGAATTTTGGGTTTTCATGAGCTGTATGCCAAAATCATCAATATTAAAACAATAAAAGGCTTGAACTACTTCAGTTGTGTGTAATGAATCTAAAATATATGAAAGTCTAATGTTTATCAGTACATTACAGAAAATAAGGAACTTCATCACAATATGCTAATTTTTTTAGAAGGACCTGTATATGTGGTTACACAAAAAGTACATGCTAATATGAAAGCATTCACATCCTGGTGCTGGTTAAAAAAATGTACAATGTTTTCAATAGTTTGTATAATCGCTGTGCTTCTTTTTTGGGCCTCCCTAATAGATTTTTGGGACATATTATTCCCTGTTTCAGCTGCACAGCTAAATGCATTTCACTAACAAGCAGGGAACATATCACTTCTGTGAAATCTGCCATCACATTACTTCACACTATGTTTGTTTTCAGCACCGGAGCTTACAAACCGGATTCCCAAAAAATTGGGACACTAAACAAATTGTGAAAAAAAACTGAATGCAATGATGTGGAGATGGCAAATGTCAATAGTTTATTTGTAATAGAACGTAGATGACAGATCAAACATTTAATCCGAGTAAATGTATCATTTTAAAGGAAAAATACGTTGATTCAAATTTTCACGGTGTCAACAAATCCCCAAAAAGTTGGGACAAGTAGCAATAAGAGGCTGGAAAAAGTAAATTTGAGCATAACGAAGAGCTGGAAGACCAATTAACACTAATTAGGTCAATTGGCAACATGATTGGGTATAAAAAGAGCTTCTCGGAGTGGCAGTGTCTCTCAGAAGCCAAGATGGGTAGAGGATCACCAATTCCCACAATGTTGCGCAGAAAGATAGTGGAGCAATATCAGAAAGGTGTTACCCAGCGAAAAATTGCAAAGACTTTGCATCTATCATCAACTGTGCATAACATCATCCGAAGATTCAGAGAATCTGGAACAATCTCTGTGCGTAAGGGTCAAGGCCGTAAAACCATACTGGATGCCCGTGATCTCCGGGCCCTTAAACAATACTTCGCCACAAACAGGAATGCTACTGTAAAGGAAATCACAGAAGGGGCTCAGGAATACTTCCAGAAACCATTGTCAGTGAACACAATCCACCGTGCCATCCGCCGTTGCCAGCTGAAACTCTACAGTGCAAAGAAGAAGCCATTTCTAAGCAAGATCCACAAGCTCAGGCAATTTCACTGGGCCAGGGATCATTTAAAATGGAGTGTGGCAAAATGGAAGACTGTTCTGTGGTCAGACGAGTCACAATTCGAAGTTCTTTTTGAAAATCTGCGACGCCATGTCATCCGGACCAAAGAGGACAAGGACAACCCAAGTTGTTATCAACGCTCAGTTCAGAAGCCTGCATCTCTGATGGTATGGGGTTGCATGAGTGCGTGTGGCATGGGCAGCTTGCATGTCTGGAAAGGCACCATCAATGCAGAAAAATATATTCAGGTTCTAGAACAACATATGCTCCCATCCAGACGTCATCTCTTTCAGGGAAGACCCTGCATTTTTCAACAAGATAATGCCAGACCACATTCTTCATCAATCACAACATCATGGCTGCGTAGGAGAAGGATCCGGGTACTGAAATGGCCAGTCTGCAGTCCAGATCTTTCACCTATAGAGAACATTTGGCGCATCATAAAGAGGAAGGTGCAACAAAGAAGGTCCAAGACGATTGAGCAGTTAGAGGCCTGTATTAGACAAGAATGGAAGAGCATTCCTATTTCTAAACTTGAGAAACTGGTCTCCTCGGTCCCCAGACGTCTGTTGAGTGTTGTAAGAAGAAGAGCAGATTCCACACAGTGGTGAAAATGGCCTTGTCCCAACTTTTTGGGGATTTGTTGACACCATGAAATTCTGATTCAACATATTTTTCCCTTAAAATGGTAAATTTTCTCAGTTTAAACTTTTGTTCCGTGATTTATGTTCTATTCTGAATAAAATATTAGAAGTTGGCACCTCCACATCATTGCATTCAGTTTTTATTCACGATTTGTATAGTGTCCCAACTTTTTGGGAATCCGGTTTATACATAAAAGATAAGGAGGATTAAATCACACTTACAGAAAGGCAAAGGCATTGCTAGGTTAAAACATTTGGGGCCTGGACCCCAGATGTTTTGTCTCAGGTCCCAAATGTACTGTCTGCCAGATAGATACAACTGTATTGCTGTCCTCAGGACAGCAATACATTTAAATCCAATGCATTGGAAGAGCTGAAGGACCTGTGATGACATCACAGTCCATGTGATCAAAGCTGAAGGCAGTGGCTGAGGACTTGGATGATGTCACCATCATGTGACCAGTGCAGAAGAGGATGGCGCTCTGCAGTCAAGAGAAGTCTTGGGGAAGAGGCAGTGGTGAGGTCTGCTAAATGAGGAGAGGTAAGTGAAGGGAAGGGTTTGGTGTGAGAGCCAGGAGGTATGCAGGGGGTTGTGGTTATTTACATGGGACTGTATGTTAAGGGGGAGATGATGTTTACATGGGATTGCATGTTGGAGGAGGCTGGGGAGAGGGGGTGATGTTATGGCTTCCACTCTAGGATCAGATTACGCTCCTCCCTGCTGCGGCGTCTCTCTGCTCTGCTATCTGACTGAGCTCTGATTGGTTGCAGGTCGGGGTGGGCGGGGAGGGGAGGGGCTGTCTTCCACTCTAGGATCAGATTACGCTCCTCCCTGCTGCCGTCTCTCTGCTCTGCTATCTGACTGCCTGGTTTATCAGCTGAAACACTGTTTGCAATATCTTGGCCATATTTATGCAAATTAGCTGACAAAACAATTTGAATTTACTGTAGTTCGGACAATTAGAAAACAGAACATTTTTATGCAGCCCTCTTAAGCAGTGAAAGAGGAGTTAGCTAGCGTAAAAAAAAAAAAAATTACAATTGTTTTCACCCTAATGGTAACGACTGGTGCACAGGACCCCCTAGAAATCCGAAATAAACCAATATTGAGACTTACTGGCACTCTCCTTTTGGATAGAAAGCTAGTTATGTCTCAGGCTGCCACTGTGAGATATGCTGATGATACCTGTCTCACAGATAGGACATTGGCTTGCACATACCTTGCTTGTGGCATATAGCCTTCAGTTAAAGAACTGTGTTATGTTGTCTATTGTCATTTTTGGAAATAAGAAGTTATAAATGGTAGAAAGGGAACTATATAATAAGTGGTTATTAATATTAGGTAAAGACAAAAAAATCTATTTGTTTGTCTGTTTTTTATACACAATTATGGGCACGTGTGTGTCTCTGTGTCAGTACTGGAACCAACAGAAATGTATCTCACTCCAGCTGTGACTAACACAAACCCCCAACATTGTCCATCTATTGTTCTCAAAGGGAAAAAAAACAAAGGAACTGACCTGTGATGAAAGGGGATGCACTATGCCCTTTATTTTTATTTTTTTCCTTTGAGAACAATACAGTATTTTAAAAAAAAATTCCAATATAGGTTACTTTCACACTCTCGTTTTGCGGATCCATTTGAAAGTGATCCATCACGCGTCTCTCACAAAAAAGAATGGAGCATGCTGGGAATTGTAGTTTCTCAACAGCTGGAGTGCCGAAGGTTGCTGATCCCTGGTTTAGCGGATCCGTTTTTAAGTAAATGGCATGTTTCAAAGTGTCCACCCACTTAAAGGGTTAAAGGGGCAGGCACTGTGGATGCATCCTCCATAGCAGCCTAACATTATCAGTAACATCCACAGTGCCTGCCCCTTTAACAGTGACCTCCACAACAGCCTACCCGTTAACAGTAGTGTTGAGCGGCAGGGGCAATATTCGAATTTGTGATATTTCTTAAATATTTGGGCAAATATTCGCCATATATTCGAGAATTCGTGATCTCCAGTCATTATTTTCTTGATTGCGAAAATTTGCATATTTTTTTTTGCATAAACTGGTATTTAAAAAAAAAGAATATTTGCGATAATGAATATACTTCGTGATATTCTAAACATTTGCAAATTCTCGAAGTGCCTATATTCATGATCAACACTAGTTAACAGTAACATCCATAGTGCCCGCCCCTTTACAGGGGTTGTCCAGGTTCACACCTCCATTTCCACCCTGGCAGCCCTCTGACAGGTGCATCAGAGCAGTTTATGCTCCGATGCTCTCTCCTTTGCCCTGCGCTACATCGCGCAGGGAAAGGGCACTTTTGTTTATGATAACACACTGCCTGGCGGAAACTAGCTGAACCCGGACAACCCCTTTAACAGTGACCTCTGCAGCAGCACGCCCCCTTAACAGTAAAATACACAGTGACCTACACTGTGCCCGCCCCCTTAACAATGTATAAGGAAAATGAAGCTAGTCTGCCAAATGTAGGTTATAAGACTGTGAATGGAATAGATGGCGCTGTTCATGACAAGTGGAGAAACGGCCAGATCACACTGCTGCAAGTGTGAAAGAAACCTTAATCCAATAAATGGCGCTGTGTATGAGGAAAATGATGCTAGTCGGCAGAATGTAAGGCATAATACTGTGAATCCAATAGACAGCGCTGTGCAGGAGAAGAACTGTGCGCTAATCTGCATGATGTAGGACATAAGACTATGAATCCAATAGATGGCGCTGTTCATGATGGAAAGTGATAATAGTCTGCAGACTGTAGGACATAAGACTATGTATCCAATAGATGGCGCTCTTCATGAGGAAAATGATAATAGTCTGCAGACTGTAGGACATAAGACTATGTATCCAATAGATGGCGCTGTTCATGAAGAAAAGGATAATAGTCTGCAGACTGTAAGACATAAGACTATGTATCCAATAGATGGCGCTGTTCATGAAGAAAAGGATAATAGTCTGCAGACTGTAGGACATAAGACTATGTATCCAATAGATAGCGCTGTTCATGATGGAAAGTAGGCTAATCTGCATATTTATGCAAATTAGTTTACATAACAAAACAGCATAGATGGGTTATTAAATATATATTAGAACAATTAGAAAAGCGTACATTTTTATTCAGCCTTCCTAAGCAGTTAGAGAAGAATTAGCTAGCAATAATAAATAAATAAATAAATAAAATAAAAAATTATAATATTGTCACCCTAATGATAAAGATTTAGGTGCATGGTCCCCCAAGCTATCCAAGAGCTCTCAGGAAACTTTGAGATTTATCTCAGATGGTTTAAAATATCTCATGGTGCATCATACTGCTACTGTAAGGTATCCCAGTTACCTGTTTTATGAATAGGTGCTAGCTTGCATTATACCTGACTTTTGGCATATATCCTGTGTGTTTGTTTGTGTGGTGTTATAAATAAGTATTTAAATAAAAATAACTTTAATAAAATAAATTATAAATAGGATAAATTAAAAACTATAACATTTGATTAATAGTTTATAAAATAAATTAATGATAGATTAAAAAATAGTTAAAATGCTAGTGTGGTCATTGCAAAATGTCTATAGGTATGTTAAAATTTTAGAATGTACTGTAATAGTTCTATGTGCCATCTGTTGATTACAGAGGTAAATTGCATTCTGATTTTTAGGTTTCTATTTTTACTTGTGTTATCATTCTTTGCTTTCGTGATTGTGATAGGAGCGGTAGCGTTGCTACATCTGTACATACTGGGGTAGACACGGGGCCGTACGGCTGTGGACGCGCGCGGCTGTCCGGCTGTGGAGCCTGAGGCTAGTTTCACAGCAGCATTTCCGGGCTCTGGCTGTTCTGTCGGAGATGTCCAGATCAGACACTGCCAGAAGCTGCCAGACACCCACCAGCCCCATTCACTATAATGGGGAGCGGCAGAGACCAGGACACAACTCGGAAAACATGCAGAGCAGCCGCCGGACGAAAACCGCTGATCCCAATGGGATTTGTCCGGAAACTTCTCTGCACATTTGTCAGGGGGTGCGGCCACATGAGATCCTATCCGGTTTCTTTGACCATCTGAACATGGTCTGTCAAGGTTTGAAATTCACTATGACTTGTGATAGGAAGAGAGTGAGCTTTCTTGATATGGTGGTGGTGAAGGATGATCAGGGCTCTCTTTCCACTGAACTATTTAGGAAAGAAACAGATAAAAACAGTATCCTGCGTTTCTCTAGCGCTCATCCACCCTCGCTTAAAAAGGCAATCCCACGAGCTCAATTTCAGAGGATTAAACGGATAGTCTCTGATTCAGAGACACAGGAGCTGAGGCTAGATGAGATGACTGCTTGTTTCCATGGTTACGACCACCCTGCAATCCATCAGCGGTTGCCGTGCTTGCACACTGTAAAAAAAAGCACAGCCCTTTCTGGTAGCCAGGACCATGGAAGCGCACATAGGCTGGTGATTTTTCCTACAGTGTGCAAGCACGGCCACCGCTGCTGGATTGCAGGGTGGTCATAACCATGGAAACTAGCAGTGTATAATGTGATAGAAAAATGAATCCAGCCAGCAAAGGAGGCAATATGGACAATAACAATACATTAGTAATGCCTCGTATTAACTTTCTCTCCATGACAGATGCCACTTGCTGAAGTGAGACAACCCCTTTAAGGGTGTGAAGCTGGAAAGAGTTCCACTTACCTGGGCGGGGCCTCCTCTTCCTCTGACAATCCCTTACCATGGACGGTCGGGTGTTTTTATTTCTACTACCAAGTGCAGAAGTCAGGCTCCAGGCTGTGCTGCAGGAGGAAGTAAAGGACCTGTGATGATGTCATGACCATGTGATCATGTGTGGGAGGAGTCGGGCACAAGGCTGTGCCAGAGAAGGAAGTAAAGGACCTGTGATGATGTCATGGCCATGTGATCATGTGTAGGAGGAGGAAGTAATTCAAGTAAAGGACCTATGATGATGTCATGACCATGTGATCACGTGTGGGAGGAGTCAGGCTCTAGGCTGTGCTGCAGGAGGAAGTAAAGGACCTGTGATGATGTCATGACCATGTGTGGGAGGAGTCATGTAAATCACATGACCAGGTTAATCCGCTCTGTGTATGCAGGACAGGACTCTTGTGCCATTTGTAATTCCAGTCTGTATGTAGCAGTGCTGTATGTGTGTGATGTGCATACGATGAGTTGTATCCGTGTAATGTTTATGTAGTTCAGCTGTATGTGTGTAATGGCTGTATAGCTGAGCTGTATGTATTAGCAAGCTAGTCATTTATGTGTAATATGCCTTTCCCTAGAGTTGTATGGGTGTGTGCAGCAGAGCTGTGTATGTGTAATGTTCAGTGACTACAGCAGAGTCTTTGTCATGTCCATGTAGCAGAGCTGTGTATGTGTAATGTTCAGTTACTACAGCTGAGTCTTTGTCATGTCCATGTAGCAGAGCTGTGTATGTGTGATGTTCAGTTACTACAGCTGAGTCTCTGTCATGTCCATGTAGCAGAGCTGTGTATGTGTAATGTTCAGTTACTACAGCTGAGTCTTTGTCATGTCCATGTAGCAGAGCTGTGTATGTGTAATGTTCAGTTACTACAGCTGAGTCTTTGTCATGTCCATGTAGCAGAGCTGTGTATGTGTAATGTTCAGTTACTACAGCTGAGTCTTTGTCATGTCCATGTAGCAGAGCCGGCGATGTAATCTGCTGGTATCGGGGCTCTGTGTGCGCTCAGGAGATGTTTAGGGGTAACTCTATCGCCCGGATATTACCCCAATGTCAGAGCGGTAGAGGAGTCACAGAGCGTTCCAGACGTCGATGTTCCTACGAGGGAGCTGTAGTGTATGGACTGGGGGGGGGGGGGGGGGGGGCGCTGTATATTTCACTTAAAGGGGTTCTGCAGGGTTTATTTTTACTGATCTGTCCTCTGGATAGATCATCAGCATCTGGTCGGCGGGGGCGACACTCAGGACCTCCACGATCAGCTGTTTGAGAGGGCAGCAGTTGAGGGCATCTACTGGGGGCCCTATATATTGAGTGAAGGACGCCTTCCTGCTAATGGCTTCCTCACTGTGCTTGTGCCGAATACGTCACAGTGCTCTGGCAGCAGCCAAGCGTCCTTCACTCACTGCGCCTGCGCCGAATACTAAACGGGACAGGGCTGGAGGAGACCAATGATGCCTGGCCCTGTCAATCAACTTTAGCAGGGCATGTCAACAGGTGAGAGAACGGAGCCTCCAGGTGCAGGAGCAACGGCCTCCCCCCCGCACCTAGAGGCTCGTTTGCATATAGTAAAGGTACTTATTTCTCAATAACCTCTTCTCATATGTACAGCACTATGGAATGAATGGCGCTTTAATAATAATAATAATAACGGCGCCACGCAGGGAGATGTCACTAATACAGTTATGTTCAGCTGACATCAACACATCGCTAATGTCACCCAGCCTAATACCCATTTTTTTTATGACAGAAACCCTTTAACCTGTTAAAGACACAGGGCGTACGGGTACATCCTGTATAGTTCCGATCACCGCCGCGTGGCGGGCGGTGATCGGAACTGGGTGCCTACAGAAATTAATCCCCTCGTATCGGCGATCGCTGCAAACCACAGGTCAATTCAGACCTGCGGTTTGCAGCGCTTTCAGAAGATTCTGATCCCTGTGGTCCGTGACCGCGGGGATCAGAAACTTCAAAATGCCTTTTTTTTATGTTTAACCCCCCTCCCCCCGCAGCCCTCTCTCTCATTTTCAGGATGGCCGATGGGTTAGCAAGCAGAGTGTCAGCACATTTCTGACTCTCTGCTTGAAAACAGCGGACATCATCACAGACATGTCAGCCGTTTAACCCCTTCCATGCCGCAGTCCGTAGGGACCGCTGTATGGAAGAGTAACAGGGAGGGAGCTCCCTCCCTCTCCCATTGGGGGATGCTGTGCCTTTTCAGCCCCCAATTCTTGATGGGATCACAGAGGGAGGGGAGTCGCAGGCTTCCTGCTGTCCATGGTGCTGATCAGACTTCTGCTAAAGGCAGAAGTCTGATCAGACTAAGTAAAGTGAAAATACAGTACAGTACCCTATATAGTGTACTGTACTGTATTATACAGACATCAGACCCACTGGATCTTCAAGAACCAGGTGGGTGTTGGTAAAAAAACACATTTATCACTGATATAAAATTCACTACACGTTTGATATCACCGCGTCCGCAACGACCTGATCTATAAAACGGTCATGTTACTTTCCCCGCACGGTGAACGCCATAAAAAATTTAAACTATGATGAAATTGGAATTTCCCCCCCCCCCTTACTTCCCAAAAAAGGTAATAAAAGTAAGTAAGTCATATGTACGCCACAATAGTACCAATCAAACCGTCACCTCATCCCGCAAAAAATGAGCCCCTAGATGAGACAATGGCCCAAAAAAAAAATTGTTCTGGCTCTCAGACTAAAACATGATTTTTTTGTTCCAAAAATGCTTTTTTATGTTAAATGTAAAAAAATTTAAAAAGGAGACATATTAGGTATCGCCGCGTCCGTAAGAACCTGCTGTAAAAAAAATCACATGACCTAAACCCTGAGATGAACACCATAAAAATAAAAAAGGTGTCAAAAAAGCAATTATTAATCAACTTACATCACAAAAAGTGTAATAGCAAGCAATCAAAAAGTCGTAGGTATTGCCACATCCGTAACGACCAGCTCTATAAAAATATCATATGACATACTGTCAAAACATAAAATAAAAACTGTGCTAAAAAAACATTTGTTTTGTCACCTTACGTCACTAAAAGTGCAACACCCCCCCCCCCCCACAATGGTGCCAATATAACCGCCACCTCATCCCGCAAAAAATAATACCCTAAATAAGACAATCGGCCAAAAAATTAAAAAAACTATGGCTCTCAGACTATGTAGACATAAAAAATAAATTTTTTATATTATTGTATAAAACCTAAATAAATAAAAAGGTATACATATTAGGTATTTCCACGTCCGTAAGAACCTGTTATATAAAAATACCACATGACCTAACCCCTCAAGTGAATACTGTAAAAAAAAAATTATAAAAAGGTGTCAAAAAAGCTATTTTTTTGTTACCTTACATCACAAAAAGTGTAATAGCAAGCGATCGAAAAGTCATATGCACCCCCAAAATAGTGCCAATCTAACCGTCATCTAATCCCTCAAAAATGATACCAAACCTGAGACAAAACTATGGCTCTCAGACTATGGAGACACTAAAACATTTTGTTTTGTTTCAAAAATGAGATTATAGTGTAAAACCTAAATAAATTTAAAAAAGTATACATATTAGGTATTGCCACGTCCGTAAGATCCTGCTCTATAAAGATAGCACATGATCTAACCTGTCAGATGAACGTTGTAAATAATAAAAGATAAAAACGGTGCCAAAACAGCTATTTTTGGGCAAATTTTCAATTTCTATCCATTTATCCCGTAACAAAGCAAGGGTTAACAGCCAAACAAAACTCAATATTTATTGCCCTGATTCTGTAGTTTACAGAAATGCCCCATATGTGGTCGCAAACTGCTGTATGGCCACACGGCAGGGCGCAGAAGGAAAGGAACGCCATATGGTTTTTGGAAGGCAGATTTTGCTGGACTATTTTTTTTTACACCATGTCCCATTTGAAGCCCCCCTGATGTACCCCTAGAGTAGAAACTCCAAAATGTGACCCCATTTAAGAAACTACACCCCTAAAGGTATTCAAAACAGATTTTAAAAACTTTGTTAACCCTTTAAGTGTTCCATAAGAGTTAATGGCAAATTGAGATGAAATTTCAGAATTTCTATTTTTTGTTACTTTGCCTCACAAAAAGTGTAATATAGAGCAACCAAAAATCCTAAAATAGTACCAACAAAACTGCCACCTCATCCAGTAGTTTCCAAAATGGGGTAACTTTTTTGGAGTTTCTACTCTAGGATGCATCAGGGGGGCTTCAAATGGGACATGGTGTCTAAAAAACAGTCCAGCAAAATCTGCCTTCCAGAATCTATATGGCATTCCTTTCCTTCTGCGCCCTGCCGTGTGCCCGTAAAGCAGTTTCCGACCATATATGGGGTGTTTCTATAAACTACAGAATCAGGGCAATAAATATTGAGTTTTTTTTGGATGTTAACCCTTCCTTTGTTACTGGAAAAAAATGGATTAAAATGGAAAATTTGCCAAAAAACTTAAATTTAGAAATTTCATCTCCATTTGCCATTAACTCTTGTGGTACACCTAAAGGGTTAACGACGTTTGTAAAATCAGTTTTGAATACCTTGAAGGGTGTAGTTTCTACAATGGGGTCATTTTTGGGTGGTTTCTATTATGTAAGCCTCACAAAGTGACTTCAGACCTGAACTGGCCCTTAAAAAGTGGGTTTTTGCAAATTTCTGAAAAAAGATTTGCTTCTAAACTTCTAAGCCTTCTAACGTCTGCAAAAAATTAAATTTAATTCCCAAAATGATCCAAACATGAAGTAGACATATGGGGAATGTAAAGTAATAACTATGTTTAGAGGTATTACTTTGTATTATAGATGTAGAGAAATTAAAACTTTGAAATTTACAATTGTTTCAAAATTTTGGGTAAATTTGATATTTTTTATGTAAATAAAAATGTTTTGTTTTTTTTTTACTCCATTTTACCAGTGTCATGAAGTACAATATGTGATGAAAAAACAATCTCAGAATGGCCTGGATAAGTCAAAGCGTTTTAAAATTATCACCACTTAAAGTGACACTGGTCAGATTTGCAAAAAATTGCCTGGTCCTTAAAGGGAATCTGTCACTGGCATATTAAGGAGCCCAGAGGGGCGTTATTCTTTGTCCACGGTGCCCAGGAACGCCCCTCTGAAGTGCCATGCCCGCCTAAATTTGAAAACTAAGAACTCCTCCAAGATCGCCTAAATCTCGCCCGCATCCGAAATCCCGTGCAGGCGCAGTGCTGATTGCCTGCGCGATGATAAGACGACTAAGGGCAACAGCCCAGTGACGCTGTTGCCCTCAGTCGTCTTATCATCGTGCAGGCGCATGTCACCGCCAGCACTGCGCCTGCGCGGGATTTCGGATGCGGGCGAGAGGACGATCGGGGGTGTTTGCCGCAGAGCACGGCGCTGGGGGGAGCACTTAGCCTCGCCTCTGGGAGGCGATTTAGGCGATCTTGGAGGAGTTCTTAGTTTTCAAATTTAGGCGGGCACGGCACTTCAGAGGGGCGTTCCTGGGCACCGTGGACAAAGAATAACGCCCCTCTGGGCTCCTTACAGCTTTATTTGAATACCATAAAAAGCGTTTTTTTTTTAAAGAAATGACAAGACACAGAATAAAAAGAACAAGACATATGGAAATAAGCTACTTTATTACACATGGATTCATGAAAAAATTATTTTGCTAATATGCTAGTGACAGATTCCCTTTGATGGGAAAATGAGCCTGGTCCATAAGGGGTTAAACACGCTGTATGATAACGTGTTTCCCCACCGCTATGTCGGTGTCAGACATCCGTTACTATTACCGTCATTGGGGCCGGAGCTTGGGGAGGGAAAAGAAAAAATCATAACAAATAAATGAAAAGAGAGAACAAGTTTTCCTAAAAATGATGACTCCTAGGAGGCTGGAGGAGGGGGTCACATACCAACTCTTAGGCCTCTTTCACACGGGCGCGATGCGTGAGTTGAACGCATTTCACCCGTACTAAATCAGGACCCATTCTTTTCTATGGGGCTGTGCACATGAGCATTGTTTTTCACGCATCACTTATGCGTTGGGTGAAAATTGCAGCATGCTCTATATTGTGCGTTTTTCACCCAAACGCAGGCCCCATAGAAGTGAATGGAGCTGCGTGAAAATCGCAAGCAAGTGCGGATGCGGTGCGATTTTCACGCACGGTTGCTAGGAGACGATCGGGATGGGGACCCGATCATTATTATTTCCCCTTATAACATGGTTATAAGGGAAAATAATAGCATTCTGAATACAGAATGCATAGTACAATAGCACTGGAGGGGTTAAAAAAATATATATAATTTTTAACTCTCCTTAATCCACTTGCTCGTGCAGCCCGGCTTCTCCTCTGTGCTGTGTACAGGAAAAGGACCTATGGTGACGTCACTCCGGTCATCACATGGTCCATCACATGATCCTTTACCATGGTGATGGATCATGTGACAGACCATGTGATGACTGGAGTGACATCACCACAGGTCCTTTTCCTGTACACAGCACAGAAGAGAAGCCTGGCTGCGCGAGCAAGTGGATTAAGGTGAGTTAAAAATCATATTTTTTTTTAACCCTTCCAGCCCTATTGTACTATACATTCTGTATTCAGAATGCTCTCATTTTCCCTTATAATCATGTTATAAGGGAAAATAATACAATCTACAGAACACCGATCCCAAGCCTGAACTTCTGTGAAGAAGTTTGGGTTTGGGTACCAAACATGCCGATTTTTCTCACGCGCGTGCAAAATGCATTACAATGCTTTGCACTCGCGTGGAAAAATCGTGCATTTTCCCGCAACGCACCCGCGCCTTTTTACCGCAATGCCCGTCTGAAAGAGGCCTTAGGGTAATTGGAGCAACGTCAGTTTGGTCTGAATTGATTTGTGTCTGAGCCAAACTTTTTCAAAAATAGAGAGAACCTGACCCAAAACAAATCAGGTTTTTTTCTGTGTTTTATCTAATCTCCGCCGACTAAAATCTCATCTTTGAAAGTGACGCAAAGCGGGGCTATTAAAAGGGGCGGGGCTGTCCAAGGAAGAGAACATCTCTGATCCAATAAATGTAGGGATTGGATCTCTGGGTGCCCCTGCCAGTCATGAGAACGGGGCCCATGTTCCCTCATTGGAATGGAGCAGCAGACAAGCTCAGATCAACTACAGAGACAATCCTTCGCTAAAACTAAACTATAACAGAAGAGAAGGTTATTCCTCCTTTTCCCCCACAGCGGAAATCCTACATCTGCCCCGACATAAGGTATCGCTGACATCATTTCTACTAACTGATATGGAGAAAAGGGACAGAGTTACCCCTAAACATCTCCTGAGCACACACAGAGCCCCGATACCAGCAGATTACATCGCCGGCTCTGCTACATGGACATGACAAAGACTCCGCTGTAGTAACTGAACATTACACATACACAGCTCTGCTACATGGACATGACAAAGACTCAGCTGTAGTAACTGAACATTACACATACACCGCTCTGCTACATGGACATGACAGAGACTCTGCTGTAGTAACTGAACATTACACATACACAGCTCTGCTACATGGACATGACAAAGACTCAGCTGTAGTAACTGAACATTACACATACACAGCTCTGCTACATGGACATGACAGAGACTCCGCTGTAGTAACTGAACATTACACATACACAGCTCTGCTGCATGGACATGACAAAGACTCAGCTGTAGTAACTGAACATCACACATACACAGCTCTGCTACATGGACATGACAAAGACTCAGCTGTAGTAACTGAACATTACACATACACAGCTCTGCTACATGGACATGACAGAGACTCAGCTGTAGTAACTGAACATTACACATACACAGCTCTGCTACATGGACATGACAAAGACTCAGCTGTAGTAACTGAACATTACACATACACAGCTCTGCTACATGGACATGACAGAGACTCCGCTGTAGTAACTGAACATTACGCATACACAGCTCTGCTACATGGACATGACAAAGACTCAGCTGTAGTAACTGAACATCACACATACACAGCTCTGCTACATGGACATGACAAAGACTCATCTGTAGTAACTGAACATCACACATACACAGCTCTGCTACATGGACATGACAGAGACTCAGCTGTAGTAACTGAACATTACACATACACAGCTCTGCTACATGGACATGACAAAGACTCAGCTGTAGTAACTGAACATTACACATACACAGCTCTGCTACATGGACATGACAAAGACTCAGCTGTAGTAACTGAACATCACACATACACAGCTCTGCTACATGGACATGACAAAGACTCAGCTGTAGTAACTGAACATCACACATACACAGCTCTGCTACATGGACATGACAAAGACTCAGCTGTAGTAACTGAACATTACACATACACAGCTCTGCTACATGGACATGACAGAGACTCAGCTGTAGTAACTGAACATTACACATACACAGCTCTGCTACATGGACATGACAGAGACTCCGCTGTAGTAACTGAACATTACACATACACAGCTCTGCTACATGGACATGACAAAGACTCCGCTGTAGTAACTGAACATTACACATACACAGCTCTGCTACATGGACATGACAAAGACTCAGCTGTAGTAACTGAACATCACACATACACAGCTCTGCTACATGGACATGACAGAGACTCAGTTGTAGTAACTGAACATCACACATACACAGCTCTGCTACATGGACATGACAGAGACTCCGCTGTAGTAACTGAACATTACACATACACAGCTCTGCTGCATGGACATGACAAAGACTCAGCTGTAGTAACTGAACATCACACATACACAGCTCTGCTACATGGACATGACAAAGACTCAGCTGTAGTAACTGAACATTACACATACACAGCTCTGCTACATGGACATGACAGAGATTCAGCTGTAGTAACTGAACATTACACATACACAGCTCTGCTGCATGGACATGACAAAGACTCAGCTGTAGTAACTGAACATTACACATACACAGCTCTGCTACATGGACATGACAGAGACTCCGCTGTAGTAACTGAACATTACACATATACAGCTCTGCTACATGGACATGACAGAGACTCCGCTGTAGTAACTGAACATTACACATACACAGCTCTGCTGCATGGACATGACAAAGACTCCGCTGTAGTCACTGAACATTACACATACACAGCTCTGCTACATGGACATGACAGAGACTCAGTTGTAGTCACTGAACATCACACATACACAGCTCTGCTACATGGACATGACAGAGACTCAGCTGTAGTAACTGAACATTACACATACACAGCTCTGCTACATGGACATGACAGAGACTCAGCTGTAGTAACTGAACATCACACATACACAGCTCTGCTACATGGACATGACAGAGACTCAGCTGTAGTAACTGAACATTACACATACACAGCTCTGCTACATGGACATGACAAAGACTCAGCTGTAGTAACTGAACATCGCACATACACAGCTCTGCTACATGGACATGACAGAGACTCCGCTGTAGTAACTGAACATTGCACATACACAGCTCTGCTACATGGACATGACAGAGACTCAGCTGTAGTAACTGAACATTACACATACACAGCTCTGCTACATGGACATGACAGAGACTCAGCTGTAGTCACTGAACATTACACATACACAGCTCTGCTACATGGACATGACAGAGACTCAGCTGTAGTCACTGAACATCACACATACACAGCTCTGCTACATGGACATGACAGAGACTCAGCTGTAGTAACTGAACATCACACATACACAGCTCTGCTACATGGACATGACAAAGACTCAGCTGTAGTAACAGAACATTACACATACACAGCTCTGCTACATGGACATGACAGAGACTCAGCTGTAGTAACTGAACATTGCACATACACAGCTCTGCTACATGGACATGACAGAGACTCAGCTGTAGTAACTGAACATTACACATACACAGCTCTGCTACATGGACATGACAGAGACTCAGCTGTAGTCACTGAACATTACACATACACAGCTCTGCTACATGGACATGACAGAGACTCAGCTGTAGTCACTGAACATCACACATACACAGCTCTGCTACATGGACATGACAGAGACTCAGCTGTAGTAACTGAACATCACACATACACAGCTCTGCTACATGGACATGACAAAGACTCAGCTGTAGTAACAGAACATTACACATACACAGCTCTGCTACATGGACATGACAGAGACTCAGCTGTAGTAACTGAACATTACACATACACAGCTCTGCTACATGGACATGACAGAGACTCCTCTGTAGTAACTGAACATTACGCATACACAGCTCTGCTACATGGACATGACAAAGACTCAGCTGTAGTCACTGAACATTACACATACACAGCTCTGCTACATGGACATGACAGAGACTCAGCTGTAGTAACTGAACATTACACATACACAGCTCTGCTACATGGACATGACAAAGACTCAGCTGTAGTAACTGAACATTACACATACACAGCTCTGCTACATGGACATGACAGAGACTCTGCTGTAGTAACTGAACATTACACATACACAGCTCCGCTACATGGACATGACAAAGACTCAGCTGTAGTAACTGAACATTACACATATACAGCTCTGCTACATGGACATGACAAAGACTCAGCTGTAGTAACTGAACATTACACATACACAGCTCTGCTACATGGACATGACAGAGACTCAGCTGTAGTAACTGAACATTACACATACACAGCTCTGCTGCACACACCCATACAACTATCTAGATGCATATTACACAGCTTGTTTGCAAATACATACAGCTCAGCTATACAGCCATTACACACATACAGCTCAACTACATAAACATTGTAAGCATATTGCTGAACTACATAAACCTTACACAATACAGCCCTGCCCAACTACTTACACATCACACACATACAGCTCAGCTATACAGCCATTACACAATACAGCCCTGCCCAACTACTTACACATCACACACATACAGCTCTGCTACATACAGACTGGAATTACAAGCTGCACAGCAGAGTCCTGTTCTGTATACACAGAGCGGATAAACCTGGTCATGTGATTTACATAACTCCTCCCACACATCGTCACAGGTCCTGTACCTTCTCATGCAGGACAGCTTGGTGCCTGACTCCGCCTACACATGATCACATGGTCATGACATAATCACAGGTCCTTTACTTCCTCCTGCAGCACGGACTGGAGTATGACTCCTCCCACACATGATCACATGGCCATGACATCTTCACAGGTCCTTTACGTCCTCCTGCAGCACAGCCTGGTGCCTGACTCCACCCATACATGGTCACATGGGCTTGACATCATCCCATGTCCTTTACTTCCTCCTGCAGCACAGCCTTGTGCCTGACTCCTCCCACACGTGATCACATGGCCATGACATCATCACAGGTCCTTTAGTTTCTTTCTGCAGCACAGCCTGGTGCCTGACTTCTGCACTTGGTGGTAGAAATAAAAACACCCGACCGTCCATGGTAAGGGATTGTCAGAGGAAGAGGAGGACACGCCCCGCCCAGGTAAGTGGAACACTTTCCAGCTCCACACCCTTAAAGGGGTTGTCTCACTTCAGCAAGTGGCATCTGTCATTGAGAGAAAGTTAATACTAGGCATTACTAATGTATTGTTATTGTCCATGTTGCCTCCTTTGCTGGCTGGATTTATTTTTCCATCACATTATACCCTGCTGGTTTCCATGGTTACAGACCACCCTGCAATAGTGATGGGAAATCAGTTCATTCAAAAGAACCAAAATCAAATCTTCGATTCACTGCTGAGTCGGCCGACTTAGGAATCGATTCAAAAGAACGATTCGTTCATGAACCGGACATCTCCACCCTGCAATCTATCAGCGGTGGCCGTGCTTGCACACTATAGGAAATAGCACCAGCTGATGTGAGCTTCCATGGTCCTGGCTACCAGAAAGGGCTGGTGCTTTTTCTTACAGTGTGCAAGCACGACCACCGGATTACAGGGTGGTCGTAACCATGGAAACAAGCAGTGTATAATGTGATAGAAAGATTAATCCAGAAAGCAAAGGAGGCAACATAGACAATCACAATACATAGAAAGTGTCTTGTATTAACCTTCTCTACATAATAAAGGCCGTTTACTGAAGTGATACAACCCCTTTAACCTCCTCAGGACCGCCGCACACAGGGATGCGTCTTTGCGGCGGCCCAGTAATTCCTCCTGGACGCGCCGGCGCGTCATCTCGCAAGACGCGAGATTTCGGTCAGAGCCGGCCCGCGATGCGCAATTTCGTCATCAGCCTGCCAGCCAATGATCGTGGCTGGCAGGCTGATGATTTTCAAAAAATCTAATCAGAAGCCATCTAACACATTATATTTATGCTGCTGTGCTCCTCTACTGATCCTTTTCGTCGGTTGGTCTCAGCAGAGGAGCACAGTTCACAGTGAGTACACCCAACAGCACACTTAGCCCCCAGATCACCCCAATTAACCCCTTGATATATGAATATGAACCTGTAGAAAGCAGTGGCTCTCTGACCCAAAGTTCGGACGAGGAGGCTGAGGTCCCTGATACCAGCAGGCGTACCCGGCCCCGTGTCGCTAGACCGCAGGTTGCGCAGGATCCGCTTCAAGGGCAGCAGAGTGGGGCTGGCGCTGTCGGATTACGCGGTGAGGCATACACCAGCAGCGCAGCCCATCCTGGACCTAGTACCAGCACTGCCGTACAACATGGTGAAGTGGCAAGCACCAGAAGGGCAGTTGAAGCTGGTACGGTGGCACGTGCATTAGTTCCCCCTTTCACCGCCCAGTCTGGAATTCGGGTTGAGACAGCAGATCGGTTCGGCACTGTTTTTTTTTTCCAGCTGTTCTTGACTGCGGAGCTCTTGGACATAGTCGTGGCAGAAACAAACCGATATGCCACTCAATTTATAGCTGCCAGCCCGGGAAGTTATTATGCCCAGTCTTTCCGGTGGAAACCCGTCCAAGTTTCCGAAATTAAAACTTTTCTGGGCCTTCTCCTCAACATGGGCCTAACAAAAAAGCATGAATTGCGGTCATATTGGTCCACGAACCCAATTCATCACATGCCCATGTTCTCTGCTGCCATGTCCAGGACACGATTTGAGACCATCCTGCGTTTCCTGCTCTTTAGCGACAACACCACCTCCCGTCCCATAGGCCACCCAGCTTGGGGTCAAATTGTATAAGCCCGGTATGGGGTCAAATTGTATAAGCTCTGTGAAAGGGGCACAGGCTATACCCACAAATTTCGGATCTATGAGGGTAAAGATCAGACCCTGGAGCCGGTCGGTTGCCCTGAAAACCTGGGGAGCAGTGGGAAGACAGTCTGGGACTTGGTGTCACCCTTATTTGGCAAGTTGTACCATCTTTATGTGGACAATTTCTACACAAGTGTGCCCCTCTTCAGGCATTTGTTCCTAGAACAGATTGGCTGCTGTGGCACCGCACGAAACTAGTCGCTCGGGCTTCCCCCAATGGCTCGTTACCACCGTCTTGCAAGGGGGGAGAGGGCTGCCTTGTGTAATGAAGAACTGCTCGCGGTGAAATGGAGAGACAAGCGTGACGTTTACATGCTCTCCTCTATTCACGCAGACACTGACAATACAAATAGAACGAGCAACCCGTGTCATTGAAAAGCCCCTCTCAGTCCACGACTATAACCTTCACATGGGAGGGGTGGACTTCAATGACCAGATGTTGTCTCCGTATTTAGTTTCCCGACGCACCAGACGCTGGTATAAGAAGGTGTCTGTATATTTGATTCAATTGGCTCTGTACAATAGTTTTGTTCTCTACAGTAAGGCTGGGAGAACAGGATCCTTCCTCAAATTTCAGGAAGAGATCATCGAGAACCTCCTGTATCCAGGAGGTTCCGTGGCCCCATCCACCAGTGTAGTTAGCCGTCTACACGAGTGACATTTCCCCAATGTCGTTGCCGGTACCTCAACCCAACCGTCACCCCGAAAAAGATGTTGTGTGTGTAGCAGGAGTGGAATAAGGCGTGACACCCGTTATTTCTGTCCTGACTGCCCTGACCACCCTGCCCTATGCTTAGGGGAGTGTTTCCGGAAGTACCACACACAGGTACACTTAGCATAGGGATCATCTCACCAGGACAGGCACACAGCGCTATTAGGGCCCATTCACACACAGCTGCTGCAAACCTCTCCTTTCACCTGGGACAAAGTGCATAATGTACTTCGCCACATCTCTGGGCGATTTGCGCTTTGCACATTGTCCCATGGGGAAGGAGAGGTTTGTCCTATAAAGGTAAAAAAAAATCAAAAAAAAAAATCACCGGTAAGCAAAAAAGTTAATGTATTGTTTCCAAAGTTCATAAAAGTTAATGTTCTGTTCAAATGTTATTATAAAGTTCATGTTAATAAATTTATTGCGTTGCAGACTGGATTTTTTCAATTTTTTTTCTTTTTTTTTACCTTCCATGATGTATTGCGCTGCTGTCAGATTACACACAAGTCGGTGTATGCGGCGCTGCAAGACGAGATTTCTCCTCTGCAGTAAAAGATACGTTTGCCGAGGCTTATGAGCTGAGGGGGCGGCGGTGTTCCTATGCTTTGGCAAACACTTTGTATATATAAAAAAAATAAAATAAATCCCAGCAATCATTTATTCATCCACATCGATTGATGTGAATGGAGAAATCGGGTTTGCCAGGGCATAGGAGCTAAGTGGGTATGGATGTAGGGCGGAGCTCCTATGTCCTGGCAGACGCCTTTCACCTCCTTTTTTTTGGCAGAGATTTTTTTCATCCACATGAAATCTGTGCCGTTCAGTTTTTTCTTTCAGCCCAGAGGCTGAACGGAAAAAAAAAAATCTCATTACCTGAATGCTCAATATAAGGAGAATAGCAGAAACTCCTAATGCTGGCCATACATGTAATGATTGCGGAGACCCTCAAATGCCAGGGCAGTACAAACACCCCACAAATGAAAAATTTATATATAGATTTCGTAAAATTTCGATTAATAACAAAAAAAAAGTAAAAATGTCAGCAGCAATGAAATACCACCAAATGAAAGCTCTATTAGTGAGAAGAAAAGGAGGTAAAATTCATTTGGGTGGTAAGTTGCATGACCGAGCAATAAACCGTGAAAGTAGTGTAGTGCAGAATTGTAAAAAGTGGTCTGGTCATTAAGGGGGTTTAAGCTAGGGGGGCTGAAGTGGTTAAAGAGATCTGGCGAGGAGCAGCCTTCAGGATTTCGAAGCATTCTGGTGGGATCCAGCCGCACCCTGACAAATGAGCAGAGAAGTGGCCGGGCAAATCCCATTGGGATCGTTAGTTTTCGTCCGGCAGCTACTCTGTATGTTTTCCAGGGTTGTGTCCTGGTCTCTGCCGCTCCCCATTATAGTGAATGGGGCTGGTGGGTGTCTGGCAGCTTCTGGCAGTGACAGCCGGAGAGATGCGCGTCTCCACCTGCCGGTAAACAGCAGATTCCAGAGTACAGGAACCAGGAAGGAAACACGCAGGACATGATGCCCCTGTTGTGGGGGGCGCCGTGGATGTCCCTGTTGTCCCTTTATAGTTATAATATTCTCCCTGAAGTGCCCTAGTATTTATTCTATATACTGTCACATATAAATAACAACACAACCACTGCCTTCAGCACTGATCACATGGACTGTGATGTCATTACAGGTCCTTCTGCTCTTCCAATGCATTAGATTTAACAGTTTTGCTGTCCTGAGGATACAGTTGTATCTATCTGGCAGGCAGTACATTTTGGGCCGGATACAAAATGTCTGGGGCCCAGGCCCCGAATGTTTTAACCTAACAATTCCCCTGCCTTTCTGTAAGTGTGATTTACTCCTCCTTATCTTTTCTCTAAGTTGCGGAGCTGAAAACAAACAGTGTGAAGTAAGGAAATGGACATCACAGCAATACAGTGATGGCAGATTTCACAGATGTGATACGATGCCATCTTCTGAGTGAAATGCATCTAGCTGTGCAGCTGAAACAGGGAATAATATGTCCCAAAAATACTTTAGGTAAACCCAAAAAAGAAGCACAGCGATTATGCAAACTTTATTGGAAACATTATACATTTTTCAAACCAGCACCTGGATCTGAATACTTTCATATTTACATGTAATTAAAAATGTTGTGCAACCACATATACATGTACAAACCGGATTCCAAAAAAGTTGGGACACTAAACAGATTGTGAATAAGAACTGAATGCAATGATGTGGAGATGGCAAATGTCAATATTTTATTAGTAATAGAACGTAGATGACAGATCAAACGTTTAATCCGAGTAAATGTATCATTTTAAAGGAAAAATACATTGATTCAAATTTTCACGGTGTCAACAAATCCTAAAAAAGTTGGGACAAGTAGCAACGAAGAGCTGGAAGACCAATTAACACTAATTAGGTCAATTGGCAACATGATTGGGTATATAAAGAGCTTCTCAGAGTGGCAGTGTCTCTCAGAAGCCAAGATGGGTAGAGGATCACCAATTCCCACAATGCTGCGCAGAAAGATAGTGGAGCAATATCAGAAAGGTGTTACCCAGCGAACAATTGCAAAGACTTTGCATCTATCATCATCAACTGTGCATAACATCATCCGAAGATTCAGAGAATCTGGAACAATCTCTGTGCGTAAGGGTCAAGGCCGTAAAACCATACTGGATGCCCGTGATCTCCGGGCCCTTAAACGACACTGCACCACAAACAGGAATGCTACTGTAAAGGAAATCACAGAATGGGCTCAGGAATACTTCCAGAAACCATTGTCAGTGAACACAGTCCACTAGGGCTGCAGCTAACGATTATTTGAATAATCGATTAGTTGCCGATTAATTTCTACGATTAATCGGGAAAAACAACAAAATTACAAAACAAAGAGGTTTATATGATTTTACTTGAAAAATTATGTTCAAAGGCCATATTAAAACAAATTGTGGACGGCACTATTATGGGGGATCTGTGGACGACACTTATGGGGGATCTGTGGACGACGCTATTATGGGGAGGATCTGTGGATGGCGCTGTTATGGAGAGGGGGATCTGTGGGTGGCGCTGTTATGGAGAGGGGGATCTGTGCACTGTTTTGGGCATAACACAGATCCCCCTCCCCATGATAGCAGTGCCATCCCCCTCCCCATAGCAGTGCCATAGACCGATCCCCCTCCCCATAACAGCCCCGGCCCCGCTGCAGTCGGACTAATCACTGCATCTTTATTTTACCTTTTACAATGACCCTCCAGTAACGGGCAGAGCGGACGGCGGCGTAACGTCACTTACTCACGTGACGCACCTGCTCCGCTCACTTTATGAATGAAGGAGGCGGAGCAGGTGCGTCACGTGAGTAAGTGACGTTACGCCGCCGTCCGCTCTGCCTGTTACTGGAGCGTCTTTGTAAAAGGTAAAATAAAGATGCAGTGACCGCCCGCATAGCAACGAATCGGCGATTATTCAATAACTGGATTCGTTGACAACGAATCCAGTTATCGATTATAATCGATTACATTGATTAATCGTTGCAGCCCTACTAAAAGTTACTGAGGCTCTATTTGTCCAAAAAACTGGTTTTTATAACCTGCCAATCACTTACTTAAGGTGCCCAAGGGGAGGTCCGTTAATACAGGGTGCCCGTCCGCACCCCTCGCCGTCCGGTGCCCAGCGCCGCCTTCCGTCTTCATCGCCGCCTTCTACAGCTCAGCGCCGCCCCTGCAATCCTCCCGTCCATTGCCAGATCCCGCGCCTGCGCACTAGGCTCGGCCTGATGCGCCCGTGCGGACTCCTGGCAGCGGCTTCATTGAGCGAAGTGCGCATGCGCCGGCGTGATGCGCACTTCGCTCAACCCTAATATGACCTGCAGATTGGCCGAGCCTAATGCGCAGGCGCGGGATCTGGCAAAGGGACGGGAGGATTGCAGGGGCGGCGCTGAGCTGTAGAAGGCGGCGATGAAGACGGAAGGCAGCGCTGGGCACCGGACGGCGAGGGGTGCGGACGGGCACCCTGTATTAACGGACCTCCCCCTTGGGCACCTTAAAGGGAACCTGTCACCAGTTTTATGGTGTCCTAACTAAGGGCAACATAAATAAGTGACTGATTCGCTTAGCAAAATGCTGGGTCAATTTCTTTAATTGACCCAGTCAATCTGCCAACATCTTGTATTGAAAAGCTCCAGCTGATAATGATGAGTCATGAGTATTCATGAGCTCCTGACTCTCCCTGCCTACCTGCTGCTGAATGACAGTTTGTTTCCATATGAATCAGCAGCAGGTGGGCAGGGGAGTGGCTATAGCTCTGAATTAAATATACGCTCGACTCAATGACATCACGCTGGACTCGAAACAGCTCATTAGCATGCGGCATCTTTGTGTGTATATTATGAGGTAACCATCTGCCACACCAGTAAGTGAATACATCTAAGGTACTTTTTAGTAGTTAATGATTGTATATAATTAGTTAGATTATAATCAAATATCCACATGACAGGTTCCCTTTAAGTGAGTGATTGGCAGGTTATAAAAACCTGTTTTTTGGACAAATAGAGCCTCAGTGACTTTTAATAAGGCCAGCTTAGGATTCTTCTTCTTAGTCCGGACATGAGGATATCTCTAGGTTATAGGGGTAAAATCTGGTGACAGAATCCCTTTAAGTTTCAGATGATAATGTTCGCGCTGTGAAAGCCGCATAGTGCCAGTATGGAAAATTGCAAGTGCAGAAAAAATTGTAAATACACAAAATCACAATTGCGAAAAATCGCGAGTGCAAAGAATCGCATCATGCAAGTAATCCCCCTGTATTCTGAACGCATGCGATTTATAAGAACACTGACATATCATTCTTGTCGTTCATGCCTGCCGCACCCATCGCTCCAGTTTGCATAATCCACCTTGCCTCCCTCTGCAGGAGCAGGCGGTGCCGGTCACCCCCCTAGGGATAGGACGGACATGCTCCACCCCCGCAAAGGAGAGGCAACGCGGATGGGCATCGTGGGCAGTGCGGATATGATCAATAAGGCGTGGACTACCTCTGCCGGACCGTATAGAACCAACGTGTTCACGGATGCGTTCGAATAGGGGACGGATGGTTTTGCCTATATAAAAACGTTTGCAGGGACAGAAAACTACGTATACCACATAAGATGTACGGCAGTTTATGAATTCCCGTACGGTGTGTTGTATCCCCCCTATCAGTAGATGTTTACTGCAGACGTTCAATGCACAAAATGAACAGTGGCCACATTTAAAATTGCCTCTAGGCTTATTAAGCCAAGTCTCGCCCTTAGGTGTAGAAAATACACTCCTGACAAGTTTGTCTTTGAGCGTGGGACACCTCCTAAATGTGACCAACGGTTTTTCACTGGTAAAGCTGCTGAGAGTGGAGTCCCCCTTCAGTAAGTCCCAGTTCTGATTGATTACCTGTCTAACTACCTCGGCGGCGGAACTATATTGAAAGGAGAAAGCAAAGCGTGAGGGTTTGGCATTAATTCTTCCCTCCATGAGTAAGGCATTACGGTCTAATTTGGCCGCTTTGTGAAGAGCTGCAGAGACACTTCTCGGTGGATAACCCCTATCCAGAAGCCTGCCCCTAAGTTCTCCAGCCTGCCTGAGGAAGCCTTTATCGGTGTCATTTATCCTACGTAGTCGGACAAACTGTTCGTACGGGACTGCGCGTTTGACCGAAGGCGGGTGGAAACTGGTCTGGTGGAGGAGGGAGTTGGTCGCCGTGGGCTTACGATAGCCACTGGTATGTACAATACCATCCTTTACAGTGACATGCACGTCTTAAGAAATCCAGGGCCTCACCACCAAAATTGATGGTGAATTTCATATTCATTTGGTTCCGCGCATTCAGATAGTCAACGAATGCACGGCACGACCCCTCGCTCCCCGACCAGACCAGAAAAATGTCATCCACACATCTTAAAAACAAGTGGATGTGACGCAGGAAGGGTTTATCCATCGAGAAGATATAGGTCTCTTCGAATACCGCCAGGTACAGGTTAGCAAATGTGCACGAAACAGGGGAACAGGGGTGCCCATCGCAGTACCTAGTACCTGGCGGTACCACTGTCCATCAAATTGGAAGACATTGTTTCTGAGGACAAGGTCCAATGCTTCATGAACGAAGTCATTAAATGCCGCACTCTTGTCGCTTTTACTCAGGACTGTACTGACTGCCCGAAGTCCTAGGTCATGGGGGATACAGGTATATAGACTTTTGAATGTCTAGAGACACGAGGTTAAAATCCTCCTGCCACTCAAGACCTCTGAGTGCCCGGAGAAAGTCTCCCGTGTCCTTTAAATACCTCGGAGTGCTACTTAGCAGAGGTCTAAAGAGCCAGTCAATATAGCCAGATAAAGGCTCAGTCACTGAACCGATCCCCGCAATAATAGGGCGACCCGGAGGTCGGGTCAGTGATTTGTGGATTTTAGGTACAAAGTACTATGTAGGAATTTTGGGGAAGGCAGGGATTAGTCGATCTTTCATAGCTTTGGGTAGAAATCCGTTAAATACATATTGATTAATAAAGCTATACAACCTGGAGGATACATCAGGTAAAGGGTCTCCCCTAAGCCTAAGCTTTAAATACACCGTACTGTCTCCTAATTGCCTATATGCCTCCTCCATATAGTACTCCCTGGGCATCAGGACCACGTTCCCTCCCTTGTCGGCCGGCTTAATGACCATATTATTCTGTTTGCTTAGCCACAAGAGAGCGCAGGATTCTTCTACCGTTAGGTTAGAAGGTGCTGCGGGATACACCAGCGCACGCATTTCTCTCAATACTCGCTTGTGGAAAATCTGTGGTCTATAGCCGAGCCGTCCGGCATGGGAGGAAGGAAGGTGGACCTGACGCCCCCCGTGTACCTATTGTTCTTCTAGTTCAGTATTGGACAAAGAATTAATACAGGCTATCTCCTCATCACTGAATCTGCCTAGTAGGGGAAAATCAGTAAAAGACATGGTAGCTGGGACCTCTCCCTGTAAGGGGTCAGAACCCTGAGGGGGGGTCTCAGCAAACAGCTTTTTGAGGTACAACTTACGAATCAACAGAAATAAGTCAATCTCAAAATCCACTAGGTTGAACTGCCCAGGTAGGCTGTATCCCAGCCCTCGGTTGAGGAGTGGGATACAGGCAGGGGGCAGTTCAGAGCCCGTGAGATTGATGACTATGTTCTTGGTGGGTGCATTTGCGTTCAGTTCATCATGTTCTACTGCCGCCAGGAAACCTGGCGTCTCCTCCTCGTAGATTTTCGGATCTCTCTGGATTTTTCTTGAGCGTCCGCCACGCCCCCTTCTCGTGCCTTTTCTAAAGGGGTTGTTTCTTCGCCCGAGTTGACTCCATTTCCTTCAGATTGGCTTGACTCTGAGTCAGTGGCCCAGAAGTTATGGCGTCCTCTACGTGGGCATGCGCTTTGGGCGAATCCTTTTCTTGCCCCAGTCAAATACACAATCGAGTTCATAGTCGTTTTTATCTCTGATGAACTTGTCCCTTTTGCGGTCTTTTTAGAATATTTAGAAGTCACTCGCCCCTTCAGGAAAGATTCAGCTTTATTTGTACAATTTGCAGGGAAGAATAAGGGAAAACAAGCTTCAAAATCCACTATTGCAAGATGGATTAGATCAACAATCCAGCAAGCTTATACTTCCCAGAATAAAGACTGCCTATTCAAAGTCACATCCCATTCTACTCAAGCAGTGGCTGCTTGTTGGGCGGAAAGAGCTAATGCCTCACTGGAACAAATCTGCAGGGCAGCTACCTGGTCTAGTTTTCAAACCTTCTACAGACTAGACCATCTGCTAATAGAGACCTAGCCTTTGGACGTAAAGTCCTACAGGATGTAGTACCTCCCTAGTTTATCTGGTATTGCTCCATATGTGCTGTGATGATGGGTTCCTGGAAAGTAGAATTTTGACTTACCGGTAAATAGTTTTCTAGGAGTCTGACATGACAGCACCCTACTTATCCTTCCCTAAATATATATATGGTTTATTACTTAGGAATTTGTGTAGATATATGTATATATGTTGCTAGACCGATGTGATGATTTAAAAACACTGGTGTTGGAGGGGACTGAGGTGCTTTTAACCTCTCTTTTCCTCCTGTCCCTTTAGAGGTTTATAAGGAAATCCTCCATGTGTGCTGTCATGTCAGACTCTTGGTAAACTATTTACCGGTAAGTCTAAATTCTACTTTATGTATCGCCAACATATTCCACAGCGTTTTACAATTTCCTGGATAACATAGGTCCTGTATAATCCTCCACTGCTCCTGCATTGAGCGTCCCATGGTCTCCTTCAGTCTGTTTACATCACTGCAGCGACAGTATTAGTTGGAGCTCCGATGGCGGTATGTATATCACCTGACCATTATGGCCTAGGATAGTCTATAGCGGTCACATGCTGTTCATACTGGCATCACTAATGACGTCTTCTATTGGCTGTAGGGTCATGTAAAGGTGTGACATACCATGAAACTGCCTTGACCTCACACACGTTTCGATCACTATAAAAAGAGAGAACACAACATCTACACTTCTCCGATGTCTCCTCTTGTCATCTCCAGTAATGGTATTGTAAATGGTATTTTCAGTTTATATCTTCTCATCTTCTCTCCATTTAGGTTCCTACAATATAGGATCCGCTCAGTGGAGGTCTTCTATATAAGACCCTTCTCCTGATTGACCCATCAAGGATGGACAGGGACAAGATGGCGGAGAGGATAATAAATCTCACCCTAGAGATCCTCTTTCGGCTTACTGGAGAGGTGAGAGGTTCTGTTGATGTCACATTACATCATCTTATCTATGTTACTAACAGATGGACATGACTGGAGAGGTGAGGGACTCTGGAGATGTATGGAGTGATATTTATTACTGTGTCTCTCCATAACCAGGACTACACAGTAGTGAAGAAGACCTCTAGTGAGCGCTGTCAGGCCCCTGTGTCTGAAGGATGGGGAAGAACCCAGAGCCCAGTCACGGAACCTCCACCCCACTTCCTGATACATGAGGAAATCAATAGAGAGAAGATCCTAGAACTCACCACCAAGATGATTGAGCTGCTGACTGGAGAGGTGACACTGCTGGGACATTATACAGAAACACTATGAAGGGATCTGGGTGATGACTGTATCATTGTGTTGTCAGGTTCCTATAAGGTGTCAGGATGTCACCATCTATTTCTCCATGGAGGAGTGGGAGTATTTAGAAGAACACAAAGATCTGTACAAGGAGGTCATGATGGAGGATCACCGGCCCCTCACATCACCAGGTAGTAGACATGACTAAATACACACGTCCTCTCATTATCTGTATGTAAGGAATGAATTCAGTCACTGGATGTGTTTCCTACAGTTAAGGAAGAGATAACAACACCGGAGAGATGTCCCAGTCCTCTTCTTCTACAGGATGGTTCAGAAGAACATTACAATGTCCCACAGGATGATCAGGTAGATGGAGATAAGGTCTCATGAAATGTCCCCTATTATCTGTAGAAGACTGTGAAGATCTTGTTTTATCCACCAGTATTATATGTTCTATCCTTGTATAATGAGATACATGGAGATGGCAGGATTACAGCTGACCATAGACGTTACATGTTGTCTGGTTCTTCTCACTATTTTCTGCCTGTCCTTTTCAGATGGCCTTCTCTGTCAACTGCTGCAGATCTTTTGTGGTTGCACAAGAGTGGCACAACAGTTTGCCTTGGGGTCCATAGAACTCTAGTTAAACAACTGTGTCCTTACACTATAATCAGTGATAAGCAGGGTGTGTTAGTGGTAATAATCAGTTCTCACCTCTCCTGTGTTCTCACCTGTCCCTTTATACTAGGTAAAGTGTCTTCATGTCTGCAGTCATCCCAAAACTGGTAGACAGAACAGGAAGACAGCATTAAAGGGTTTGTTCAGGAATAAGTAACTTTTCACATGTGCCTGCAGCCTCTACTATGGATAGAGTCATACATACTTGCTACCCTTAGCTCTGGTTATATGTGCCAGCTCCTGTGTGTCCATCTTCCAGTAAATGTTTTCTCCCTCGCCGGCACAGGCATGGTCATCTGCTTTACTGCAGCCAATGACTGGCTTTAGTGGAGATGTGTCTCTTGTGGACATGTTACCCCTTAATCCAGTCATTGGCTGCAGCAGAGCAGATGATTATACCCATTCCGAGGAGGTAAACAAGCCATAGACCGAAAGAACTTTGGCTTACCGGCTTCACAGCCCTGGGGCGGCCAGCAAGGGCAACAGGTGCACAAACAATGTAATGTTAGGGAAGGAATTTAAGGGCTACTCTTCCTGCATTGCAAACTGGTTGGAATAATGAAGCATATTGGATTTACAGTGAGGAACAGAAGTATTTGAACACCCTGCGATTTTGCAAGTTCTCCCACTTAGAAATCATGGAGGGTCTGAAATTCACATTGTAGGTACATTCCCACTCTGAGAGACAGACTCAAACAAAAGTCACACAAGTTCCAAACCGTGGTTTCACAATGGTTTTACCCCTGCGGGTCCCAGGAGTGAAGAGGGCTTAATTCACAATATCAACATGCGTTTTTTCAGGTCCGTGCGATTATTCACTACTTCCTCCTCTCTCAAAGATCTTCCAGTTATGCAAGGACTAGTGGGATGCCGTATACTCCAAATATTCCTCTTTCCACTACAGCTACTGTAGGAAAAGTGCACCAATAGTGTAGCACAGTATATGCTTCTCACCTGCACCTTTCTCTATTATACTCACAGGTGCAGGTGGAAATCGGGCACCTCAGACACCGTAAACACCACAAATCCTCTGATGTTCTCATTCGTTAGTAGTTCTATATAACATAAAATCTCCAATAGTGAAAAGACGCTATTCAGTAGATAAAACCTTTTTAATAATACTCACAAATGTAGGTGGACACAAGCGATTTTAACAAATAGCAGCCTATTGCTACTGCCCTTTAAAGGGAACCTGTCACCCAAAAATCGCCTATTAAGCTGTTTACAGTACCTTATAGTGCTGTATACTCGGTTCTTGATGCACTTTTTGTTCGTTTTCCCGCATGTCTGCTCATTCAGAAATCGTAGTTATATTCAGCTGCTGCCCCGTGCTGCAAGTCAGGCTTGAAGTCACGGGGGCAGCGGCCTCGGCGTCTTACATGGCCCTCTCCCCGCCCCCTGCCTCTGTTACTGACAGCCGAACTCCGAATCCGGGACCGCGCTCAACGGCCGCATGCGCAGTAAAGGGCGGCAGGAGCGCGGTCCCGGCTGCCGCGCGTACTACGCGCCGTCTTACTTTCGCCGCACTGCGCATGCGCCCGACATCCTGTATCAAACGCGCCCCCGCGCCCGGCATCTGGGCGCGGGCGCGTTTGATACAGGATGTCGGGCGCATGCGCAGTGCGGCGAAAGTAAGACGGCGCGTAGTACGCGCGGCAGCCGGGACCGCGCTCCTGCCGCCCTTTACTGCGCATGCGGCCGTTGAGCGCGGTCCCGGATTCGGAGTTCGGCTGTCAGTAACAGAGGCAGGGGGCGGGGAGAGGGCCATGTAAGACGCCGAGGCCGCTGCCCCCGTGACTTCAAGCCTGACTTGCAGCACGGGGCAGCAGCTGAATATAACATCGATTTCTGAATGAGCAGACATGCGGGAAAACGAACAAAAAGTGCATCAAGAACCGAGTATACAGCACTATAAGGTACTGTAAACAGCTTAATAGGCGATTTTTGGGTGACAGGTTCCCTTTAAAAAAAAAAAAAAGGAAATCACATTGTATGATTTTTAAAGAATGTATTTGTCTTGCACGGCTGCACATGAGTATTTAAGTACCTGAGAAAATCAGTGTTAATATTTGATACAGAAGCCTTTGTTTGCCATTACAGAGGTCAAATGTTTCCTGTAGCTCTTGACCAGGTTTGCACACACTGCAACAGGGATTTGGGCCCTCTCCTCCACAAAGATCTCCTCTAGATCTGTCAGGTTTTGGGGCTGTCGCTGAGCAACACTGAGTTCCAGCTCCCTCCAAAGATGTTCTATTGGATTTAGGTCTGGAGACTGGCTAGGCCACTCCAGAACCTTGATATGCTTCTTACGGAGCCACTCCTTGGTTATCCTGGCTGTGTGCTTTAGGTCATTGTCATGTTAGAAGACCCAACCACGACCCATCTTCAATGCTCTGACTGAGAGAAGGAGGTTGTTTCTCAAAATCTCACCTTCACACAAAAGCACCCCCAAAGCATGATGTTACCACAGCCATGCTTCACAGTAGGGATGGTGTTCTTGGGATGCAATATATCAGGGGTAGGCAACCTCCGGCACTCCAGCTGTTGTGAAACTCCAACTCCCAGCATGCATACTTCCTCTGCTCTTCTCAGAACTCTCACAGAAATGAATGGAGCATGCTGGGAGTTGTAGTTTCACAACAGCTGGAGTGCCGAAGGTTGCCTACCCCTGCAATATATCCTTCTTTTTCTTCCAAACACGACGAGTGAAGCTTAGACCAAAAAGTTCTACTTTGGTCTTATCTCACCACATGACTTTCTCCCATGCCTCCTCTGGACCATGCAGATGGTTATTGGCAAACTTCAGATGGGCCTGGACATGTGATGACTTGAGCAGAGGAACCTTCCGTGCAATGCATGATTTGAAACCATGACGACGTAGTGTTCTACTGACAGTGACCTTTGAAACTGTGGTAGCAGCTCTCTTCATGTCATTGACCAGCTCCTCCCTTGTAGTTCTGGGCTGATTCCTCACCTTTCTTATCATCAGGGATACCCCACGAGGTGAGATCCTGCATGGAGCCCCAGTCCGAGGGAGCCTGACAGTCATCTTTAGCATCTTCCATTTTCTAACAATTGCTCCAACAGTTGATCTATTTTCATCAAGCTGCTTGGCAATTGCCCCGTAACCCTTTCTAGCCTTGTGGAGGTCCACAACTTTGTCTCTGGTGTCTTTTGACAGCTCTTTGGTCTTGCCCATGGGAGTAGTTGGCATCTGACTGACTGTGGAGTGGACAGGTGTCTTTAAAGAGCTCAGACAGGTGCTACTAAGTGAGATTAATGAGTGGAGTAGAGGTGGACTTTTTTTAAAGGCGCAGTAACAGGTCTTTGAGATCCAGATTTCTTTCTGATTGCCAGGTGTTCAAATACTTATGTTCAGCAGTGCAAGGCAAATACATTCTTTAAAAATCATACAATGTGATTTCCATTTTTTTATTTTTTTTTATTCTGTCTCTCAGAGTGGGAATGCACCTACAATGTGAATTTCAGACCCCTCCATAAATTTCTAAGTGGGAGAACTTGCAAAATCATAGGGTGTTCAAATACTTCTGTTTCTCACTGTATACAGGAGACTTGTAGATATTTGGGTCAGATAACTTCTGCTGTCCGATTTTTGGTCGTCTTTTCAGGTCATATAAAACCTTCCACACAACTTCTCCAACCGTCTGATGACTTCTACAATATTTCTTTCACAGCTTATGAATCCGGATGAAGATCTGAACAATATTAATCCTACAGAGACATATGTGAGGGGTGATAAGCAGAGTACAGAGGACATTCCTACAGATAACCGCCCAGGTGAGTAGTGACCACTAGGTAAACAGAGAAGACCCACAGATTCTACTCCTTCACTGGATGATACAGTTTTATGTTACATTTTTCTGTCATTTTTTTTCAGCGTTATATTCACAGATTCAGCTAAAATTCTAATTAAATATGGATGAAAATGTGACAGAGTTATAGGTGATATACAGTATGTACAGGTCCTTCTAAAAAAATTAGCATATTGTGATAAAGTTCATTATTTTCTGTAATGTACTGATAAACATTAGACTTTCATATATTTTAGATTCATTACACACCAACTGAAGTAGTTCAAGCCTTTTATTGTTTTAATATTGATGATTTTGGCATACAGCTCATGAAAACCCAAAATTCCTATCTAAAAAAATTAGCATATTTAATCCGACCAATAAAAGAAAAGTGTTTTTAATACAAAAAAAGTCAACCTTCAAATAATTATGTTCAGTTATGCACTCAATACTTGGTCGGGAATCCTTTTGCAGAAATGACTGCTTTGATGCAGCGTGGCATGGAGGCAATCAGCCTGTGGCACTGCTGAGGTGTTATGGAGGCCCAGGATGCTTCGATAGCGGCCTTAAGCTCATCCAGAGTGTTGGGTCTTGCGTCTCTCAACTTTCTCTTCCCAATATCCCACAGATTCTCTATGGGGTTCAGGTCAGGAGAGTTGGCAGGCCAATTGAGCACAGTAATACCATGGTCAGGCTATAGCTACTAGAGAGGGGTCGTTGATCCAGGGAGTTATTCTGATGGCCTGATTGGAGTCGGGAAGGAAGTTTATAGTCCCCTAAAGTGGAGAAAATTGGCTTCTACCTCACAGGGTTTTTTTTTTTGCCTTCCTCTGGATCAACTTGCGGGATAACAGGCCGAACTGGATGGACAAATTTATTTTTTCGGCCTTATGTACTATGTTACTATGTCAGTAAACCATTTACCAGTGGTTTTGGCACTGTGAGCAGGTGCCAGGTCGTGCTGAAAAATGAAATCTTCATCTCCATAAAGCTTTTCAGCAGATGGAAGCATGAAGTGCTCCAAAATCTCCTGATAGCTAGCTGCATTGACCCTGCCCTTGATAAAACACAGTGGACCAACACCAGCAGCTGACATGGCACCCCAGACCATCACTGACTGTGGGTACTTGACACTGGACTTCAGGCATTTTCCTCTCCCCGGTCTTCCTCCAGACTCTGGCACCTTGATTTCCGAATGACATGCAAAATTTTCTTTCATCTGAAAAAAGTACTTTGGACCACTGAGCAACAGTCCAGTGCTGCTTCTCTGTAGCCCAGGTCAGGCGCTTCTGCCGCTGTTTCTGGTTCAAAAGTGGCTTGACCTGGGGAATGCGGCACCTGTAGCCCATTTCCTGCACACGCCTGTACACGGTGGCTCTGGATGTTTCTACTCCAGACTCGGTCCACTGCTTCCGCAGGTCCCCCAAGGTCTGGAATCGGTCCTTCTCCACAATCTTCCTCAGGGTCCGGTCACCTCTTCTCGTTGTGCAGCGTTTTCTGCCACACTTTTTCCTTCCCACAGACTTCCCACTGAGGTGCCTTGATACAGCACTCTGGAAACAGCCTATTCGTTCAGAAATTTCTTTCTGTGTCTTACCCTCCTGCTTGAGGGTGTCAATGATGGCCTTCTGGACAGCAGTCAGGTCGGCAGTCTTACCCATGATTGCGGTTTTGAGTAATGAACCAGGCTGGGAGTTTTTAAAAGCCTCAGGAATCTTTTGCAGGTGTTTAGAGTTAATTAGTTGATTCAGATGATTAGGTTAATAGCTCGTTTAGAGAGACTTTTCATGATATGCCATGAGATAGGAATTTTGGGTTTTCATGAGCTGTATGCCAAAATCATCAATATTAAAACAATAAAAGGATTGAACTACTTCAGTTGTGTGTAATGAATCTAAAATATATGAAAGTCTAATGTTTATCAGTACATTACAGAAAATAATGAACTTTATCACAATATGCTAATTTTTTTAGAAGGACCTGTATATGATACATATAGTCCATCCTCAGAAGAGGTCATTAATATCAGATGGGAGGTGGATTCAACTCCTGGCAGCCTTGTCGGTCAGATGTAAGAAGAGGACACAGTGCTCTGCGTGCTCTTAGGCCTCTTCCTGGCCATACAATGTGACGTTCATCGTCATATGGCCTAGGCACATATTAGTCCCATTCCAGTGAATGGGTCTGAGCTGCAATGCCAAGCACAGCTACTATTCAACAGACGGCGCTGTGCTCGGTAAGCTGTGAGGAGGCTTTGTATTAACTGGAGCTCCGGTGAGCACTGAGGCTTCCTCAGACAGCTGAGTAGTGGGGGTGCAGGGACCGGACCTCTGCTGATCTTATATTGAATGACTTGTGCTGAGGAAAATCTTGGAGAACCCCTTTAATGATTTGCAAATGATAAAAAAACTGAAACAAATTATGCAAAGCATCTCGCTTTATTTAGTATTGAGTATGAAACATAGAATGTGTCGGCACATAAGAACCATTTGGCCCATCTAGTCTGCCCAATATACTAAATACTATGGATTGCCCCTGGCCCTATCTTATATGAAGGATGGCCTTATGCCTATCCCATGCATGCTTAAACTCCTTCACTGTATTTGCAGCTACCACTTCTGCAGGAAGGCTATTCCATGCATCCACTACTCTCTCAGTAAAGTAATACTTCCTGATATTACTTTTAAACCTTTGCCCCTCTAATTTAAAACTTTGTCCTCTTGTAGCAGTTTTTCTTCTTTTAAATATTCTCTCCTCTTTTACCTTGTTGATTCCCTTTATGTATTTAGCAGTTTCTATCATATCCCCTCTGTCTCGTCTTTCTCCCAAGCTATACATGTTAAGGTCCTTTAATCTTTCCTGGTAAGTTTTATCCTGCAATCCATGTACCAGTTTAGTAGCTCTTCTCTGAACTCTCTCCAAAGTATCAATATCCTTCTGGAGATATGGTCTCCAGTACTGAGCACAATACTCCAAATGAGGTCTCACTAGTGCTCTGTAGAGCGGCATGAGCACCTCCCTCTTTCTACTGGTAAAGCCTCTCCCTATACACCCAAGCATTCTGCTAGCATTTCCTGCTGCTCTATGACATTGTCTGCCTACCTTTAAGTCTTCTGAAATAATGACCCCTAAATCCCTTTCCTCAGATACTGAGGTTAGGACTGTATCACTGATTTTATATTCTGATCTTGGGTTTTTACGCCCCAGGTGCATTATCTTGCACTTATCAACATTAAATTTTAGTTGCCAGATTTTTGACCATTCCTCTAGTTTTCCTAAATCCTTTTCCATTTGGTGTATCCCTCCTGGAACATCAACCCTGTTACAAATCTTTGTATCATCAGGGAAACCAAAAAAGGGGCTCAGTCACATAACAACCGCAGGAGCACATTGCTGGGGCAGGGAAATAACATAAAAGACAGACATGCAATGTGACAATGCACTGCAATATAAAGTACAAAAATTGCATGGAAATAACAAGTGCTACACTATAAGTGCGAGATACTTGGCAAATTACCCAACAGGTAGGTTACAATGCAGGTACGTGGAACCTACACTCCCTGAAGTGTATGGTAGCCGTTATGGCACCTAAAAGGTAGAATTTATCGTAGGAACCCGTCTAACAGAGAACGCCTTGACGCTTGGCAGACAGACAATGGTATCTGCCAAGCGTCAAGGCGTTCTCTGTTAGACGGGTTCCTACGCTAAATTCTACCTTTTAGGTGCCATAACGGCTACCATACACTTCAGGGAGTGTAGGTTCCACGTACCTGCATTGTAACCTACCTGTTGGGTAATTTGCCAAGTATCTCGCACTTATAGTGTAGCACTTGTTATTTCCATGCAATTTTTGTACTTTATATTGCAGTGCATTGTCACATTGCATGTCTGTCTTTTATGTTATTTCCCTGCCCCAGCAATGTGCTCCTGCGGTTGTTATGTGACTGAGCCCCTTTTTTGGTTTCCCTTGTAGTTTATAATTGAGGTGTGGCTGCCTCCTCAGTCTCACATTTCTGACCACCCTGTCTGCCCCATTGGCTGATTTTAATTAGTGTCAGTGCATAGTCAGGCCTGCTCCACTTCACTCACTGAAGCCACAGCACCAGGACTCTCACTGCGGTCCTTGGTGGCTTTTAGGCGCCGGTGGTGTTGTGGAGTGGGCCTGCTGTGTAGCCTGCATTCCCTGAAGTGGATGGTAGCCGTCATGGCACCCAACAGGTAGGTTACAATGCAGGTACGTGGAACCTACACTCCCTGAAGTGTATGGTAGCCGTTATGGCACCTAACAGGTAGAATTTAGCGTAGGAACCCGTCTAACAGAGAACGCCTTGACGCTTGGCAGACGGGCTCAAATAATTTTGTACAAAATAATTTGCCAAGTATCTCGCACTTATAGTGTAGCACTTGTTATTTCCATGCAATTTTTGTACTTTATATTGCAGTGCATTGTCACATTGCATGTCTGTCTTTTAAATCTTTGTATCATCAGCAAAAAGACACACCTTACCATCGAGGCCTACTGCAATTTCGCTGATAAAGATATTAAAGGGGTTGTCTGAGTTTTTTTTTTTTTTTCTTTCTATGTTCCTAACTAAGCAAATGTAACAGCTTTCCAATTCACTCACTTTATCTGCAGTGCCTGGTTTCTCAGATTTCACTGAGGGTCACATGACCTGTGATGTCAGCTTCTCTCCCTGCTCTGATAAAGGTCGTTTACAAACCTGTAAACGAGATGTCACTGTGCTGGCCACGCCCCCCTTCACTGCCGTCTGCTCTCTCTCCTAAGAATCTTAACCCCTTCAGCTGCACATACTTTCTAGCTGCAGCAGTGACAATTCTGGGCACAGGATCTGACAGACTACAGAGAGCATTGCACAAGAAGGTAGGGGGAAGTGTCATTAGCAGTGTCATTATACAGGTGGGACTTGTAGTTCTACACATACAACATGCTGCAGAGTCTCCCAGCAGGCAGACATGTCACCCAGGGCAACTCTTGTATCCACTCCCTTAGCAGTGTCATTATACAGCTTGGACTTGTAGTCCTACACATACAACATGCTGCAGAGTCTCCCAGCAGGCAGACATGTCACTAAGGGCAGCTCTTGTATCCACTCCCTTAGCAGTGTCATTATACAGCTGGGACTTGTAGTCCTACACATACAACATGCTGCAGAGTCTCCCAGCAGGCAGACATGTCACTCAGGGCAGCTCTTGTATCCACTCCCTTAGCAGAGCAGGGGGAGGGGCAGAGATTGTTTTTATTGCATGTAAACAAAGGGCCAGAAAGGGAAACGAGGAAATATATATTTTTTATTTGCATAAAACTTGCTTAGCTTAGTTATATATTGCTGCCCATCAGATTTTCAGTGCTATATTTTTTTTTTTCAGCACTCGGACAACCCCCTTAAACTCCTTAAGGACACAGCCTTAGTTCACCTTAAGGACCAGGCCATTTTTTGCAAATCTGACCAGTGTCACTTTAAGTGCGGATAACTTTAAAACGCTTTGACTTATCCAGGCCATTCTGAGATTGTTTTTTCGTCACATATTGTACTTCATGACTCTGGTAAAATAAGGTAAAAAATAATAATTTTTATTTATAAAAAAATACCAAATTTACCAAACATTTGTAAAAAATTGCAAATTTCCAAGTTTCAATTTCTCTACTTCTATAATACATAGCAATACCTACAAAAATAGTTATTAATTTACATTCCCTATATGTCTACTTCATGTTTGGATCATTTTGGGAATGATATTTTATATTTTGGGGATGTTACAAGGCTTAGAAATTTAGAAGCAAATCTTGAAATTTTCAGAAATTTTAAAAAACCCAATTTTTAGGGACGAGTTCAGGTCTGAAGTCACTTTGTGAGGCTTACATAATAGAAACCATCCAAAAAGTGACCCCATTCTAGAAACTACACCCCTCAAGCTATTCAAAACTGATTTTACAAACGTCATTAACCCTTTAGGTGTTCCACAAGAGTTGATGGCAAATGGAGATAAAATTTCAGAATTTAGATTTTTGGGCACATTTTCAATTTTAATCTATATTTTCCAGTAACGAAGCAAGAGTTAACTGCCAAACAAAACTCAATATTTATTGCCCCGATTCTGTAGTTTGCAGAAACACCCCATATGTGGCTGTAAACCACTGTACGGGCACACAGCGGGGCGTAGAGGGAAAGGTGCGCCATATGGTTTTTGGAAGGCAGATTTTGCTGGACTGGTTTATTTACACCATGTCCCATTTGAAGCCCCCCTGATGCACCCCTAGAGTAGAAACTCCATAAAAGTGACCCCATCTAAGAAACTACACCCCTCAAGGTATTCAAAACGGATTTTTGCGAACTTTGTTAACCCTTTAGGTGTTGCACAAGAGCTATTGGCAAATGCGGCTGAAATTTAGGAATTTCATTTTTTTGCCAAATTTTCCATTTTAACCAATTTTTTTCCATTAACAAAGCAAGGGTTAACAGCCAAACAAGACTGTATCTTTATTGCCCTGACTCTGCTGTTTACAGAAACACCCCATATGTGGTCGTACACTACTGTACGGGCACACAGTAGGGCGTAGAGGGAAAGGTGCGCCATATGGTTTTTGGAAGGCAGATTTTGCTGGACCGTTTTATTTACACTGTGTCCTGTTTCAACCCCCCTGATGCACCCCTGGAGTAGAAACTCCCTAAAAGTGACCCTATTTTGGAAACTACTGGATAAGGTGTCGGTTTTGTTGGGACTATTTTTAGGATACATATGATTTTTGGTTGCTTTATATTACATTTTTGTGAGGTAAGGTTACCAAAAATTGAAATTCTGAAATTTCATCTCCATTTGCCATTAACGTTGAGGAACACCTAAAGGGTTAATAACGTTTGTAAAATCAGTTTTGAATACCTTGATGTGTGTAGTTTCTTAGCTGGGGTCACTTTTAAGGAGTTTCTACTCTAGGGGTGCATCAGAGGGGCTTCAAAAGGGACATGGTGTCAATAAAAAAGGCCATCAAAATCAGCCTTCCAGAAACCATACTGGTTCTTTCCTTTTGCGCCCTGTCTTTTAGTGATACAGCAGTTTACGACCACAAATGGCGCGTTTCTGTAAACTGCAGTATCAGGGTAATAAATATTACGTTTTTTGTTTGGTTTTTAACCCTTGCTTTGTTATCGGAAAAAAACGGAATTGAAATTGAAAAGTGCCAAAAATAGCTGTTTTGGCCCTTTTTTTTGACCGTGTTAACCTTTGGGTTTAGGTCATGGGGTATTTTTATAGAGGAGATTCTTACGGACGCAGCGATACCTAATAAGTCTACTTTTTTACAATTATTTAGGTTTTAGACTATATTATTTTTTTGTATCTCTAATGTCTGAGTCCTTTTTTTTTTTGCCGATTATCTTATGTAGGGGCTCATTTTTTGCGGGATGAGAGGACGGTTTTATTGGCACTATTTTGGGGGCTTTATGACTTTTTGATCGCTTGCTATTAAACTTTTTTGTATGTAAGGTGATAAAAAAAGTTCTTTTTTTGCAGTTTCTTTTTGGGACCGTGTTAAACTGGGGGGTTAGGTCATGGGGTATTTTTATAGAGGAGATTCTTACGGACGCAGCGATACCTAATAAGTCTACTTTTTTACAATTATTTAGGTTTTAGACTATATTATCCTTTTTTATACCCCAACATTTTTTTTGTATCTCTAATGTCTGAGTCTTTTTTTTTGCCGATTATCTTATGTAGGGGCTCATTTTTTGCGGGATGAGAGGACGGTTTTATTGGCACTATTTTGGGGGCTTTATGACTTTTTGATCGCTTGCTATTAAACTTTTTTGTATGTAAGGTGATAAAAAAAGTTCTTTTTTTGCAGTTTCTTTTTGGGACCGTGTTAAACTGGGGGGTTAGGTCATGGGGTATTTTTATAGAGGAGATTACCGACGCGGCAATACCTAATTTGTATACTTTTTAAATTATTTTAGTTTTACAAACTTTTAGAACAATTTTTTTTTGGGGGGGCTCAAGTCTGAAAACCATAGTTTTTTTTAATCCGATTTGTCAGTGGCTAAATTGGGATATAAATTTAGTACTCCATGGAAGTGTGGTACTCCCTGAAGCAACCAATAATGCAGAGGCCCAGATGATCCGGGCACTTGTCACAATAAGTAGTGGTGTCCTTCCGTATCCCCCTCCTGTGACACACTCTGCACCTTTTTTGGGTCCGTCCCTCATTTCCAGTATGGGGGACCACACCTGGAAAGTGTTGGCTAGGGACCATCCGGGCGCTTCCAGTTCCCGAGGTACTCCGGCCTGCTCTTTCCCGGTCCGAAAAGATCAGGGCCTTGAGGACTGCCTCATAGAACTGAAGGAATGTTCCTGTGTTGCCAGCGCTCCGGGACAGCACAAGAGAGTTGTACAAGGCAACCTGTACCAAGTAGACCGCAACTTTTTGTACCATGCCCGAGTTTTGCGCATGGCATTATATGGCTTGAGGACTTGATCAGAGAGATCAACTCCTCCCATATACCGATTGTGGTCGACGATACAATCGGCCTTGAGGACCGTTACCGCGGTACCTCGCACAGGGACAGGGGTGATGCCATTACCATGAATTGTGGATAGTACAAGGACATCCCTCTTGTCCTTATATCTGACCAGCAACAGGTTTCCAGCGGTAAGGGCACGGGTCTCACCCCTGGGGATAGGTACCTGGAGGGGGTGGGCATGGAGGCCACGTTGATTTTTCCGCACGGTCCCACAAGCGGATGTGGATCTGGCGGCGAGGGACTGGAACAAGGGGATACTAGTATAAAAGTTATCCACGTACAGATGGTAACCCTTATCTAGCAGTGGGTGCATAAGGTCCCACGCAAGTTTCCTGCTAACGCCCAGAGTGGGGGGACATTCTAGGGGTTGAATATGGGAATCTCGCCCCTCGTACACATGAAACTTGTAAGTGTACCCTGAGGTACTCTCACAAAGTTTGTACAGCTTCACGCCATACCTAGCCCGCTTTGAGGGAACATATTGGCGGAAAATGAGTCTCCCATTGAACGCAATGAAAGACTCATCAACCGCGACCTCCCTTCCAGGTACATAGGCCTGTACAAATTTGGCCCCAAAGTGATCGATGACCGGCCTGATTTTGTACAGGTGGTCATAGGCAGGATCACCTCGGGGGGAACATGCTGCATTATCTGAATAATGCAGGCATTTCCGGATGGCCTCAAACCGGGAGCGTGTCATGGCTGTACTGTAAAGTGGGGTCTGGTAGAGGACGTCCCTACTCCAGTAATGCCTGACACTAGGTTTCTTGACTAGGCCCATATGCAGCACGAGGCCCCAAAATGTCCTCCTCTCGGCTGCACTGACCGGCGTCCAGCCACCAGGCCTAGCTAAAAAGAAGCCTGGGTGTTGAGCAACGAACTGTTGGGCGTACAGGTTCATCTGCTCCACCATTAGATTTACAAGTTGGTCACTGAAAAAATGACTAAAGTAATATTCAGTGAAGCCCACTGTGGAAATCTGGATTCCTGGTTGGCCTACAAAATCAGGAATCACGGGCTCAAATCGCTCTGGGGTATACCAGACAAGTCGGTGGGCCACAGGGTCCCTAGCATGGCGGTCCCCTTGCTCCGCCTGGCGACTTCTCCACTGCCTTGGGGGCTCATCATCATCGCTAGATGATGAGGAGGACTGCGGATGACAACAGGAAAGTGCGGTCATCCTGGTCCTCACTGGGACTCTCGGACTCGGAGGCAAGCTGGGCGTATGCCTCCTCGGCTGAGAGCATCCGATGGGCCATAGGGAGTGTGTGTCTGCGTGTGTATGTGCGTGCGTGTAAATCTTTATTTGGTGTGCGTGTGTGTGGGGGCACGGGTGTTCGTGGACTTATCCCTAAAAAAAAAAAAAAAAGGCTAAACTAAAAAAGGGCAAACAATGTGAAAAAAATAAAAGATTCAAAACCACTGATCAACCATCCGAAGTTGATCAGCGGTGGAGTGTGCGATACGCTAGGAGTGTCGGCCACAGTCAGCGTACGCACAAAAAAATAAAAAAAAAAATGCCTGTGCCAAAAAAAAGTTGAGGGGGGGTCTGGGGTCACACAGCTGTGCTGTGGACCCCAGACACCCTACTTAGGGTGATGCAATCAATTTTTTTTTTCTCCACTTTTCCTTTTTATATCCCTGCCTAGCCCAACCTTTCCCTAGCCTTTCCCTAATTACCTGGATGATCAAATGGGGGTTGCTGGGGCACAGATCGGGTCCTGGGGCACAGATGGGGTGATGCTGGTTGAGATCCACACGTGCAGGCAGCTCTCCTCTGCTCCCCGGACATAAAGGGAGGAGGAGAGGAGCGCTGGGGTAATTTAAATCTCCCGCCGCCTGCCCACCTACCAATCAGAGGTGATCCTGAGAGGTGATGTCACCATTACCTCTCAGGATCGTAGGATGGTGATTGGTGGTGTACAATCACACCACCGATCACCATCCTGTTCCAGGTTATCGGGTCCCCAGAGACCTGAATAACCCAGAAACGCAGCAAACCGCAGGTCTGAATTGACCTGCGGTTTGCTGCGATCGCCGACATGGGGGGGTCACAGGACCCCCCGGCACATCTAGCCAACGTGCCTGCTCAATGATTTCAGCAGGCACCGGGTTCCGATCACCGCCCGCCGGGCGGCGGTGATCTGAACAACACATGACGTACCGGTACGTCATGTGTCCTAAAGAGGTTAAACCATTGTATGGTCTTGGCCACCATGCTGCAGCTTGCAATTGCTGATTATCTGGTACCCTATACCAGGTGTTTATCCACGTCCTCCTCAATGGACATTCTCCTGTCCCCAACAAAAATAGAGCACATTGTTGCTTCCTCTTCTACTCCCTCCTTTTATACGTGCAAACTGAAGCATTGCCATGTTGTCTTAAAGAGGACCTTTCATGTTTTTTTTTTGTTTTGTTTAAATAAATACCTTGCCTTGCGGGGCGCGATGCTGCCACCCTGCCTGTTTTTTTAAATGTCGCTCCTACGCCCCGCTGTGCCCCCCTGCAATTTTTACGCTCAGTATGTTAATACTCAGCATCTGTATAGGGAGGAGTAGACGCCAGGGTTTTTCAATAGGCGTCTTCTTCTCCCTGACTGTGCCACGATCCAATCACAGCAGAGCGCATCACAGCCAGGTAGAAGGAGACGCCTATTGAAAAACTCTGGCATCTCCTCCATGTACCGATGCTGAGTATTAACATACTGAGCGTAAAAACTGCAGGGGGGCACAGCGGGGCGCGTGACATTTGAAAAATACAGATGGGGTGGCAGCATCAGCGGGGAGTATCATGAAAGGTCCTCTTTAAAGCTGATGAGCTTGGACGAGACAAGCTTCATAGATCCATTGGTAATCTGCATCAAGCAGCAAGTTTCCTGCTGTATTTCTCTCCTCCATCTACAACTGGACAATGTGGATTGGTGACAATGGCAGGAACATTGTGTCTGCTCTTCATTTGGGGGAAATTACACCTGTTCCCTGCATGGCACACATCATAAATTTAGTGGTGCATCAATTTTTGAAAAAGCAACGTGGCTTGCAGATGGTATTGGTCATGTCCAGGGGACTGTCCAGCCATTCTTATGTGGCTAAAAAGGCCCTTCTGAACTTGAAGTGACAAAGTGGTCTGCCTTTGTACCTTTTGAATTCCACCTTACATACGCTGAAGCGTTGCTATGAGCAGCATAAAGAGATTAATGATTTACATGATGCATGAGAACACCACAGCAGAGCATATGTTATTTTAAGCGCAGGCAGTATTAGCTCATCAGGGCCATATGTCGCATACTCAACCCCTTCGAAGAAGCCACCAGAGTAGGGACAAGCATTAACATGGCATCGCCCTGATATTTATATTTCTACTAATGCTTACGATGATGCAACAATGAGTAGAGGAAGAACAACAACCTCCACAGCTTTCTTGGGATCCTGTAACTGATAACTAGGCACAGCTAGGGAAGGAGGTTGGCGCTCGGTATGATAGATATGCTCATGATGATGACGACAATGACATTGGCCATGACCAACCATTGCAGTGGAGTCTTAAAGAACTGGGTCCTCAGGCATGCTGGTGAGCATGACAACTGCATGTTTAGTTGCCTACATGCTGGCAAGCATGTGGTTAGCATCAAGCAAAGGGACAACTACTGGATAACCATACTTTTAGATAATTGCAATCAAAAACAAAAAGGGGAGAAGGTTTTACTGATACCTGTGACCTGCATTTCTGTCCAGGAGTCCCATCTCCAACCTGGCAGAGTCAGAGACCTCCTGCCCTTTCTGGTGGTGCTTCCCCTACAATACGTCTCATAAGGCACAGCAGCAGCCAATTTAGTTTTCTTAATGTGATGGAAGTCTTTTTAAGCGCTGTGCCAACCTGACGCATATCCGCAAAAGGACAAGCATTGCCTGAACAACAGGGTTCAGTCGTACCTGGATTGTGCCATTTCTTCTGCACATAGCCTGTCTCCTGACTCCATAGACTTCTGGGAGGGGGATTGGAACAGTGTCTGGAACAGGGCCAGTTTGATATGTGTACTGTCTTGTCCAGCCACCAGTTCAGGGTATTCAGTGTGGCAGGTGGCATCATCACACACCTCCAACTGATGCCAAGGAGTAGATCTGCCATAGTGCCATACACAGATTATCAGACCAATGGGAGGCGATTCAATTCTGGTCGAATTTATTTGTTCCCTCTTCTGACTGATTCTTCAGAATTACACCTGAAATGTATTTCCAGAAATTGGTTCATCTCTAGTGATATACTTTTCATGATCTTTGGATGGTTTGTACAGTATATATGAATCGCAAGCACTTGAAGGGGTTGGCTCATCTGAGACAATAGGGGCATATCACTAGGATATGTACCCATTGTCTGATAGGTGCAGGTCCAACATCTGGGACCCACACCTATATCGAGAACGGAGCGGGCCAAAGTGGTGGCTGGAGGACTCTGGTCCGTCCACCACCAAGCGCTCTCCCCATAGAAGTGAATGGGAGTGCAATGTGCATGACCAGCCACTGTTTCCCTTCACTTCTATGGGCCTGACTGATATAGTCGAGCCAGTGCTGCCCATGCACAGTGCATCCTCCACCACTTTCGGGGCTCTGTTTAGGAGATAGGTGTGGGTCCCACCGCTGGGACACGCACCGACCAGACAATAGGGGCATATCCTGGCGAATTGCCCCATTGTTTCTGATGAGACAACCCATTTAATATAAATGGATGAAAAAAGGAAGCTGTTATGGTGTGGGCCATGCAGTTTGTTTACTTGAGAGTGACGGGACTGAGATTTGGAGAGACCTCGGTGTGCACAGTGTCCTAGCTGCAGTGGTGATGTTCGGGTCACAGGATTATTCTTTGGCGCTATATGTAGTTTGTGTAATCGGGAAAGTCTGCAGGATAAGGCTACATTCACACAACAGTAAAAAAATGGCACACAGCTGTACACTCACCTAAAGAATTATTAGGAACACCATACTAATACGGTGTTGGACCCCCTTTTGCCTTCAGAACTGCCTTAATTCTACGTGGCATTGATTCAACAAGGTGCTGATAGCATTCTTTAGAAGTGTTGGCCCATATTGATAGGATAGCATCTTGCAGTTGATGGAGATTTGAGGGATGCACATCCAGGGTACCGAAGCTCCCGTTCCACCACATCCCAAAGATGCTCTATTGGGTTGAGATCTGGTGACTGTGGGGGCCATTTTATTACAGTGAACTCATTGTCATGTTCAAGAAATCATTTTTCCAGTCTTCAACAGTCCAATTTTGGTGAGCTCGTGCAACTTGTAGCCTATTTTTCCGATTTGTAGTGGATATGAGTGGTACCTTCTGCTGTTGTAGTCCATCCGCCTCAAGGTTGTGTGTGTTGTGGCTTCACACATGCTTTGCTGCATACCTCGGTTGTAACGAGTGGTTATTTCAGTCAACGTTGCTCTTCTATCAGCTTGAATCAGTCGGCCCATTCTCCTCTGACCTCTAGCATCAACAAGGCATTTTCGCCCTTAGGACTGCCGCATACTGGATGTTTTTCCCTTTTCACACCATTATTTGTAAACCCTAGAAATGGTTGTGCGTGAAAATCCCAGTAACTGAGCAGATTGTGAAATACTCAGACCGGCCCGTCTGGCACCAACAACCATGCCACGCTCACAATTGCTTAAATCACTTTTCTTTCCCATTCTGACATTCAGTTTGGAGTTCAGGAGATTGTCTTGACCAGGACCACAACCCTACATGCATTGAAGCAACTGCCATGTGATTGGTTGACTAGATAATCACATTAATGAGAAATAGAACAGGTGTTCCTAATAATTCTTTAGGTGAGTGTATTTTGAATGAATTGAACTCGATGGCGCTATTCACATGGCCATTTTTTTTTAAGGCGAGGATGGACTATTTTTAATGGCCATTTAGACAGGAGTGCATCCATGTAATAGCCGTTTAAAATAGGTACACTAGTGTAAAATGGCCTTTTAGGGGTTAAAATTAAAATTTCCTTATCCGCTTGCACACACAAGGCAGTCTCTCTTGGTGATGAAGGACCTGTGCTACCAACGTGATGACATCACCTTGCTCTTCCAGCATGATTGCTTAGGAGTGCGTGGGGACATCATCCCACTGAGAGTGTAGGTCCTTTAGCACCAAGTGAAGAGCGACTTTTCTCTACTCGTGATGATTAATTATTGTGATGATTAAGTGGATGATTAATTATCACTGATGGGGGCCACCCTGGGGAACATTATTACTAACTGGGGCCACTTTGGGGACATTATGTATACTGCAGGGATTGGTAATTAAATAAAAAGCTGATAAAAATCATCTAAATCATCCTCAAATGATGGCCAATAAAAATTAATGCAAAACGTCCAGACGACCAAGAAAGGGATTCAAAAATGGTTTAAAAATGGCCATGAAAAACTGAGTGTCCATTTTTTTATGGCCTTTTTTCACGTGTGAATGTAGCCTTAAGAGGTCATACAAAAAAGTCTTACCACTGAACACCAGATATTTGCCTGCTGCCGGGAAGAGTGTGATTTGCTCGGTATTAGACCTCATGCACACGACTGTGGTGTGTTTTGCGGTCTGCAAATCGCGTATCCACAAAATACGGATGCGTCCGTGCACGTTCTGCAATTTGCAGAACGGCACGGACAGCCTTTAATATAAATGCCTATTCTTGTCCTCAAAGCTGTTATATTTTTTTTAGAGGGGCCATGGAACGGAGCAACGGATGCGGACAGCACACAGAGTCCTCAAGAGGACATTCTACTGAGTGGGGGCACTTGGGGAGCATCAGTACTGTGAAGAGGGCACTAAAGGGGAATTCCACTGTGAAAGGGACACTGAGGGGAGATAACTATTGTGTGGGGCACTAAGAGAGGATTTGTTGCCTCTTGTCCAGTGCTAGGAAATGTTTTATTGATATATCCTTTTAATGACTGATTGGGTGGGGGTTGCAGGGAAGTAGCTCAAGGTGGGAGCCAGCGTTTTCTAGTTATGCCCCTCGGTCTACTATTAGATTGTGGTCTGTTTGGCAGCAGACAAAATGACAAATTGTGAGGAGAGTTGAAAGAAAGTTGCGGCACTCACCGAAGTGTTTCAAAGCTTTCTTTTATTGTAGCTTCCTTAGCAGGTAGCAAAAAGGATCCGGGGCGGACACATAGTTGCGAGCAGCGACGGCCGTTTCGCGCGCTAAGACGCGCTTCCTCAGGCCGCCACTGTTTGGCCACCACTGTTTTAGTCAATTGCTGATTGAATTTTGTGCCATGTCTTGTAATTTCTGTGGATTTTTTTATTTTATTGGAAAAGTTATAAAACTTCAATCAAATTTTAATGTTATTCATTAATAATAAAATGTCTATTGTTCTTGGCAGATGACTGTACCAGGAACTTAGAGAAACATCTGGTATCTTCAGATTTTGAAGTAGATGATTGTGGTATCGCACGAAATACATTTGAAGAGCATGCCAATATGCAAGATATACCGTCATCCAATCACAGCAACAAGTGCATCATTTAATTCTTTTAAACAGGTCCGACCTTCTAAATTATCACAGACTGTAACACAGAATAAAAGTCACAGAAGAGGTGCTAAACATCAAACAGCTCACGTAAAAGAGAAGCCATTTTCAGTTTCAGAATGTGGTAACTTTTTTAGAATTAAATCAGAACTTGTACATCTGAGAAATTCACACAGAGGAGAAGCCATTTTTATGTTCAGAATGTAGTAAATGTTTTAATCAGAAATCAGAACTTGTTAGACATCAGAGAGTTCACACAGGAGAGAAGCAATTTTCATGTTCAGAATGTGGCAAATGTTTTAAGAGTAAATCAGCTCTTGTTATACATCAGAGAGTTCACAACGGGGAGAAGCCATTTTCATGTCCAGAATGTGGGAAATGTTTTAAGCAAAAATCACATCTTGTTATACATCAGAGAAATCACACAGGAGAGAGGTTATTTTCATGTTCAGAATGTGGGAAATGTTTCAACCGTAAATCAAATCTTAATACACATCAGAAAATTCACACAGGGGAGAAGCCATTTTCATGTTCAGAATGTGGGAAATGTTTTACCCTTAAATCAAATCTTAATGCACATCAGAAAATTCACTTAGGGGAGAAGCCATTTTCATGTTCAGAATGTGGGAAATGTTTCAACCGTAAATCATCTCTTGTTATACATCATAAAACCCACATATAAGAGAAGCCATCTTCATGCTTACTTAGCCCGTTAGTGGCCTCCCTTATGTGGTTTTATGGTGGTCACCTCCTGGCACTCTGGAGGATGTTGCTTGGAGTCGGGTTCCCACCCCATATAATAATAAAGAGAATACTCCAGCACTGTGCGTCAAAGCTTGTTTATTTGGAATGCGGCGTCGTAACAACAGTGACTTTTCGGCCAGAAAGGCCTTTATCAAACTATGTGACAAGAAATTCAAAGAAGAAATAATTACAATCATGCATCAAATTCAACACATGGTGTACATTATTAATTATACTAGCATAGGATGATATAGAACACACATGCCCATGGGAGCGTTATGTACAGGAAAAACTAAAAAATATAGATAAACAGACATCAAAGAAAAATCATCAAATTCAAGTTAATATTCATAGAAGAGTGAGTATACTGCTCATATAGTCAAGGGAGGCCTGTGGGGGTGAAATCGGTATATAGAAGTTAAGGACAAATACTATGTATAGAGCATGATAAGTAGATCTCATATACTACATATATAGAGCATAGGATAGGGAAAAGGCCTATAGAAGTACTAAAGAGGACATGATCACAGATAATATCGAATAAACCAAAGTGGGAGGCGGTCTAAGTAATTGAAATAGGGGCTATAGTTGGTGCATTGACCAAAGTATTCCGAGGAGCGAGATCTGTGTAATATTATGTGAAGAGCTTACCTAGTGTCGCTGTCAGGAAAAGCGCCAATGTGTGCTGCGCTGTGAAGTTGATAGCGTGTATCACACGCTGAATCGGGGTGCGACGTCTAAATGTTATAATGGCGCCTTTAAGTAAGGGTAATGGGCGGGTCCGTGGTCGTGTGAATCGAGAGCTCTAAGGCTCTCTTCCAGTCCGGAAGTGGTGCGTTCCACCACCTGCGTGTCGGACCTCACATGGTTAGAGCAGATGCGACGTAGCGAATGGCCGGAAGGAATATGCGTTCCATTCTAATCCGGAAGTGGTGCGTTCAACCACTTGCGTGTCAAGGCTGCTATTGAAGCGCAGGCTTAATGTGATGAAGTACATCTACTTGGTCCGGGCGTGACGTTTACTGGTAAATAGGTGTTGTTTGGGAAGAATGGGAAGCGAATTGGCCAGGAATTGGACAGATGTTTGGCCGTATATTTAGTGGAATGACACTATAGAAACACTATAAAGAGAGAGAGATATGTTATGAAGTTGGTATAGGAATAAGCTATATAGAACCTAACGGGCTATATATGTGGAGTCTATAACTATGATTAAAAGGATATCAAACCATGAACCACAGCCCGATATTCATTATATAACCTGGGGAAAAAACAGAGAGGTATGTTATTAAAGAGACATAATGATATATGTAAATATGAACAGAAAACAGTGATGTTATCCTTGGAAAGAGTCTGTACATGACATGTTGATCACGTAAAACACTGTATTTCATAGTCTCTATTTAGCCCCTTTGGTTCCAGACAGTCCCATTTGTGGATCCAGAAGGCTTCTTGCTTTTTTAGTTGTGTGACCCGGTCATAGCCCCTTCTGTGGGGTAGAATTTGCTCTATTACCTGGTATTTAAGTTGTGCTAGGTTGTGACCCGCAGCATCAAAGTTGGCCGGTACTGGGAGTAAGAGGTTTTTTTACGTTGAACAGATGATTTGTGTTGACATATGCGATCTCTGATTTTTTTGTGTCGTTTCTCCTACGTAAACTTTACCGCATGGGCATTTCAATAAATACACCACGAAAGATGAATCGCATGTAAAGAAGCCTTTTATGGGAAAACTTTTTCCTGACTGGGGGTGATGGAAATGGGTACCCTTGAGAACATTGGTGCATTGTAGGCAATGGATGCATGGAAAGGTTCCTGTTTTTTGTACTGTAAGAAATCTTTGTTTGGGAATGTTCTGTGTTGGGCCAATATCGGCTTTAACTAAAAGGTCTCTTAAGTTCTTCGGGTGCATGCTAGGATGGGGTTTTTAAATTCTAGTACCTTAGGAAAAGCTTTCTGTAAAATAGACCAGTGGTTTCTAATACTGTTTAAGTATTTTTTTAGTGGTGGGGTGGTAAGTGTGGACAAATGGTATACGATTGAGATCAGTTTTTGGTTTCCTGGATGTTGTGGTGATCTTCTCTCTGAGGAGGTGTTCTGGGTACCATCTCTCCTTGAACCTATCTTTCATTTCAGTAAGACAGGTTTGTAATTGTTCACTGGATGTGACAATGCATTTAATCCGCGTATATTGTGAAGTTGGAAGAGATTTTTTGGTGTTTAATGCGTGGAAACTTGTGTAATGCAACAGATTATTGCGATCAGTGGGTTTGCGATACAGGTCAGTTGACAGAGTACCAGATGAGGTTCTGGTGACTATTGTGTCCAAGAAACTGATGGAAGTGGAATCAAAGTGAATAGTAAATTGCAGTTCTTGGTATATGCTGTTGAGATAGGTGTGGAAGTCAATCAGAGAATCCCTGGGGCCCATCCATATGCAAAAAACATCATCGATGTAGCGTTTCCAGGTGAGGACATGTTCAGAAAAACGAGTGTCAGGGTAAATGTAAGATTCCTCGAATTCGGCCATGTAACAATTTGCATACGGAGGGGCCACATTGGACAACATCGCGGTCCCCTGGCATTGTAAGTAGAAGGTGTCTTGAAAAAGTTATTGGTAAGAACAAGTTCTAGGATGTCCATGTAGAAGGATATGGTGTCTGGGTTATTTAAATTGGCTATGAGACATTTGGAGACTGAAATGGTGTTGGATCGATGTGTACAGGCAAGAGACGTCCCAGGTAACAAGTAACGTGTCCTGGAGTAGTGGTGGGAGGTTGTGAATTATGTGTAAAAAGTCTGATGTGTCTAGCACGAATTATTTGGTTTGTTTGATCAAGGGGGTAAGTAATCTTTCCAGCAGAATGGACAGTAGTGACAGAATGGAGTTAGTCGAGGCCACTATTGGTCGGCCAGGTGGATTGTGTAGATCTTTATGGATTTTGGGTAATGTGTATAGAACCGGAATCACTGAATTGTTGCTAGATAGAAATGTGGCATGTGACCCAGCCTCTATATAAGCTGGAGTCACGTAGCGCTGCACGTCACTCTGCTGTGCTTAGTGTAGGGAGAGGATGCTGCTGGTGATTTCAGGGAGAGAATAGGACTGAATCTTTGCTCAAAACCTGAATCTAACAATTTACATACAGTGTGTTTTGTGGGTGCAGGGCACAGTTTTTTTTTATCATGCCCTGAGCCCAGTGACCGAAAAAAACTAACTTTTATCCATCAGTTAGGTGGGCGGCGGCAGCCATTTTATGCAAGCTTAGTGCACTAGCACTGCATCTGAGCTTTTGGGACATTGAAAATCACAATTTTTGGCAATTTACAACATCTGGTGCATTTGCAGGCTTAGTCAGTGTGCAATTTTAGCTAGAAATACAGCCATAATTTTCTTGATTTTTTTTAAAACACTTTTTTTTGGCCAGATTCCACTATTTTTCTGGCCTTGCAGCATCAGCACGTGTGAAATTCCAGGGTTATATACTGCTATCAAATTCAGTTATTAAACAAACACTCGTTTGGGCAAAAAAAAAAATTGTTGGCAGCCTTTGCTGCAGATGTCATTGTGAGATACCGCCTTTACATACTGTGTTTCTATTCAGTTATTTCAAATAAAGCTATTTTAGGGAAAAAATTCTTTGAAGCGTCCTAGTGTGGATCAGGGCGTGTGAGATACACCCTTTTAACTACAGGGGTTCTATTCAGGTATTTGAAATACAGCCATTTTGGGCCAACAAATTTAATTGTGGCCTAGTGTGGATCAGGGCGTGTGAGATACACCCTGTATATATAGGGGTTATATTCAGATATTTGAAATGCCGCCATTTGGTGCACAAATCTTTAATTGAGGCCAAGTGTGGATCACGCCGTGTGAGATACACCCTGTATATACAGGCTTATATTTTTATATTAATACACCCTTTTTGGGGCAAGATACACAATATTTCAGGCCTCGCAGCACCTTGACGTTAGAAATTCCAGCGTTATATACTGCTGCCCTATTCAGTTATTAAACCAACACCCGTTTGGGCAAAAAAAGTTTATTTGGCAGCCTTTGCTGCATATGTCATTGTGAGATACACCCTATCAGGTGTGCTCTGCGCAATGCTATCTGTGGCAAGGTGCACCTCACTACGGATGTGTGGACTAGTAAGCACGGTCAGGGACGTTATATCTCCATAACAGCACACTGGGTAAATGCAGTGGCGGCTGGGCCTGAGGTGGATAGCAGTTTGGCGCATGTCCTTCCACCACCGAGGATTGCAGGGCGCTTCAGTTTTCCTCCTGTTGCTTCCTTCTCCTACTCTGCTTCCTCATCCTCTACCAGCTCCTCATCCGGTCAGCGTAACACCATATCACGATCGGCGTGACTATCACATACGTGACACAGAGGGAGGGAAAGAGGAAGGCCCTGCCCAAGTGAGAGGGAAGGTGGTGACCCCTGACTCACCTTGCGGCTGGCACCTGGCTGCCCTGACGTCCCTAGACGGGTTCCTCACCCGTACGCCGATCACGTGCCTAAAACCCTGGCTTTCCCTAAGATGAGCCCTAGATAGTGAACAGGGCGGTGGGAACACTAGTCCGCACCACTAGCTCTAAAGGAAAACACCAAGGGGAGGACAGACAATACAGACTCAACATATAATCCCAGGTGGGCGACAACAGGAGACAACAAAAAGCCCAACAGGGATCCGGAGGGTAGCACTCTGGAACAACAACCAGGATTCACAGCTCCAGTGGGTCAGTATAGAAGTCCAGGCAGGAAGCTCTATAACTGGCAACTAGAGAAGTGTGAGAGGAGAATATAAGGAGGTTGGGAGTGGCAGACAAGAAACAGCTGAGGAGGAGAAGCTACGGATCCCTGAGTGAGACAAAAAGGATTGCAAGGCAAACACAGAAAACAATCACTAAGAAACAACGTGATCTTAAGACATAGAGCGCGCAGCCACCCGCTGCGACTTCCTGACCCCGGGTATAACGGAGTCAGACGTGGCTCTTGACACCCTCGTGACAGTACCCCCCCTTTCACGAGGGGCCTCCGGACACTCAGGACCAGGTCTCTCAGGATGAGAGGCATGGAAAGCCTGAATTAACCTGTTAGCGTTTACCTCTGACGCTGGAACCCACATTCTTTCCTCGGGACCGTAACCCCTCCAATGCACCAGATACTGAAGAGAGCGGCGGACCCGACGAGAATCAACAATTCTGGATATTTGAAACTCCAGATTACCATCCACAATAACAGGAGGAGGTGGCAGCGGTGATGGTTCTAGAGGTGGAACATACTTCTTGAGTAACGACTTATGGAAGACGTTATGGATCTTAAAAGTCTGAGGTAGCTCCAGGCGAAAAGCCACAGGGTTAATGACGGCTACTATTTTATAAGAACCAATGAACCTAGGGCCCAGTTTCCAAGAGGGAACCTTCAACTTAATATTCCTAGTAGACAACCACACATAGTCATTCACTCCTAGGTCCGGACCTGGCGACCGTTTCTTATCGGCCATGCATTTATATTTACCACTCATATTTTTCAAGTTAGCTTGCACCTTCTGCCATACCGATGAAAGAGATGAGGAAAAACCGTTCCTCTTCGGGAACCCCAGAAGACCCCCCCTCTTTGAAAGTACAAAATTGGGGATGAAAACCGTATGCACCAAGAAATGGTGACTTGCCAGTGGATTCCTGACAGCGATTATTTATGGCAAACTCGGCTAACGGTAAATATGATGACCACACCTCTTGGTTTTCAGACACAAAACACCTTAAATATGTTTCTAGGTTTTGGTTGGTACGCTCAGTCTGTCCATTCGACTGAGGATGGAAAGCTGAGGAAAAGGACAAGTGTACCCCCAAACGGGAACAAAAAGCTTTCCAAAACTTAGAAATAAACTGGGTTCCCCGATCCGAAACCACATCGGAAGGGACCCCGTGAAGCTTCACGATTTCACTGATAAACACCTGCGCAAGAGTCTTAGCATTAGGAAGTGCGGGTAGCGCAATAAAGTGTACCATTTTGCTAAACCTGTCTACTACTACCAAGATAACTGTTTTACCCGCAGACAACGGTAAGTCAGTGATGAAATCCATTGACAGATGTGTCCATGGCCTATTGGGGATGAAAAGAGGCAATAAAGACCCTGCTGGATGTGTATGAGAGACTTTCGCGCGTGCACAAGTAGAACAAGTAGACACGAAATCCATTACATCCTGACGCAACCTTGGCCACCAAAAACGACGAGACAATAGCTCCAAGGTTGCTTTACTACCCGGGTGCCCAGCAAGTGCCGAATTATGATGTTCCTTTAATAATTCAAGACGCAGGTTTAACGGTACAAACAATTTCTCTGAGGGGCAAGAGGCCGGGGCGTCCCCCTGGGCCTCTAACACCTTTCCCTCTAGAACAGAGTGTACAGCAGAGACAACCACTCCTCTTTGTAAAATAGGTACCGGATCACTAACATTACCCCCTCCAGGGAAACTACGAGATAATGCGTCTGCCTTGGTATTTTTTGCCCCAGGACGATAGGTGATTACAAAGTTAAATCTGGTAAAGAATAGCGACCACCTAGCTTGTCTAGGGGTGAGACGCTTAGCCGATTCTAGGTACAGAAAGTTTTTGTGATCCGTAATCACTTTGACAGGGTGGATTGCTCCCTCTAAGAAGTGACGCCACTCTTCAAACACCAGTTTAATCGCCAACAGTTCCCTATTTCCAATATCATAGTTCTTTTCTGCAGTAGATAACTTTTTGGAAAAGAAAGCGCAAGGACGCCATTTGCCAGGAGACGGACCCTGAGACAATACAGCCCCCACTCCCACCTCTGACGCATCTACTTCAACAATAAAAGGCTGGGAGACATCAGGTTGAATTAGAACAGGTGCCGAGGTAAATCTCTCTTTTAGAGAGGAAAATGCAATTTTAGCGTCGTCAGACCATTTAGAAAAATCAGTCCCCTTCCTAGTCATGTCAGTAAGGGGTTTAACGATCACTGAATAATTTTTAATGAACTTTCTATAGAAATTTGCAAAACCCAAAAACCGTTGTAGAGCTTTAAGGTTCTCAGGAAGATCCCAATCTAAAATTGCCTGGACCTTCCTAGGATCCATACGGAAACCTGAAGCAGATAATAGATATCCCAGGAACTGTATTTCCTGAACGGCGAAGACACATTTTTCAATTTTCGCATATAATTTATTCGTCCGTAGGACCTGCAGTACTTGTCTGACATGTACTTCATGTGTTTTCAGATCAGACGAATAAATTAAGATATCATCTAGGTATATGACTACAAATCTGCTGATGAGATGACTAAAAATATAATTAACGAAATGTTGGAAGACAGCAGGGGCATTGGTCAGACCGAAAGGCATGACTAAATTTTCATAATGCCCCTCAGGGGTGTTAAAAGCTGTCTTCCACTCATCCCCTTCCTTGATACGAATCAGATTGTAGGCCCCCCCTAAGATCAAGTTTGGAGAACCACCTAGCACCCGCAATCTGATTAAAAAGGTCAGGAATGAGAGGAAGAGGGTATGGGTCTCGGATGGTTATCCGGTTTAGCTCATGGAAATCTAGGCAAGGACGCAGGCCCCCCATCTTTCTTTTTAACAAAGAAAAACCCTGCAGCCACGGGTGAAGAAGAGGGTCTGATGTGTCCCTTAGCCAGACTCTCGGAGATATAATCTTTCATGGCTTGTCTCTCGGGACCCGAAAGATTATACAACCTGGACTTGGGTAATTTTGCACCGGGAATCAGGTTAACCGGGCAATCATAAGGACGATGAGGTGGTAGCTTCTGACAACCCTTTTCAGAAAAAACGTCCTCAAAGTCCGAAATAAATGTAGGTAGGGAAGCTATGGAGGCGATTAAGCAATTGTTATTTAAGCAATTCTCTCTGCAATGCTCACTCCACTCCAATATCTCCCTGGCCTGCCAATCCACCACTGGATTGTGCGCTACCAACCAGGGAAGACCCAATACCACAGGAGAGGGAAGGCCCTCCAGAACGTAACATGAAAGACACTCATTATGGTGGTCCTCTACCCGAAGGTGTAAGTTATGGACAATGTGAGTGAGGTTTCTCTGAGACAGGGGAGCAGAATCAATAGCGAATATGGGAATAGGTCTCTGCAGCGTACAGAGAGACAAACCCATAGTGCGGGCAAAATGGGCATCTATCAAATTTACCCCTGCTCCACTGTCTAGAAAAAAAGAAATAGACTCCGTCTTAACACCAAAAACAATAACCGCTGGCAACACAAATTGAGATGTTCGTATGGAGGAGACGTATACCCCCCGGCTGACATCCTCCGCACAGCCTGGGGTTAGTAGTTTTCCGACGGTCTTTTGTTTTTGAGAAAGGAGGGACAGACATTAATGAAATGACCCCTCCCCCCACAGAAAAAACAAGCCCCCCACCTACGGCGAACCTCAGGAGGACGGACCTGACGAGAAGTTCCTCCTAGCTGCATAGGCTCATCTAAGTCAGTACAGACTAACTGCTGCTTGGGAGAGGTTACCAATTGCTCATGAATTTTCGATCTCTCCCTAAGACGTCTATCTATTCTGATAGAGAGGGACATAACAGCATCAAGGGAAAGGGGGTCTCATACAGCGCCAGCGCATCCTTAACCCTTTCAGATAACCCAGAGCAGAACTGACTCCTGAGAGCCGGGTCGTTCCACTGAGTATCCGTAGCCCACCTACGGAACTCTGAGCAATATTCCTCTGCTGGCCGATCTCCCTGTAGGAGTCTCCGTAACTTCGACTCAGCCAGGGCGACTCGGTCAGGGTCATCATATATGAGACCCAAAGCCCCAAAAAATCCCTCCACTGACCGGAGAGCCTGGGAACCAGGGGGTAACGAGAACGCCCAGGATTGCGGGTCCCCCTGAAGCAGGGAAATAACAATCCCCACCCGCTGTTCTTCATTACCTGAGGAGTAAGGGCACAGCTTAAAATATAATTTGCAGGCCTCACGGAACGTCACAAATTTGTCCCTTCCCCCAGAAAATCTGTCAGGAAGAACAACCTTGGGTTCTGTAACAACCTGGTTACCCATAGCAACCGCTGGGCTTGCGGTCTGCTGCATTTGCTGCTGTTGTTGGAGGACAGACGCCTTCAATCCTGCCACCTCCAAAGACAGGCCTTGAAGCTGTTTTGCCAAAGCAGCAATAGGATCCATATAAGTAGAGAGAATTTTTTATTTTTTTTTTCTCCCAAAAAATAAGGGCCAGTTATAATATTACGATCGGCGTGACTATCACATACGTGACACAGAGGGAGGGAAAGAGGAAGGCCCTGCCCAAGTGAGAGGGAAGGTGGTGACCCCTGACTCACCTTGCGGCTGGCACCTGGCTGCCCTAACGTCCCTAGACGGGTTCCTCACCCGTACGCCGATCACGTGCCTAAAACCCTGGCTTTCCCTAAGATGAGCCCTAGATAGTGAACAGGGCGGTGGGAACACTAGTCCGCACCACTAGCTCTAAAGGAAAACACCAAGGGGAGGACAGACAATACAGACTCAACATATAATCCCAGGTGGGCGACAACAGGAGACAACAAAAAGCCCAACAGGGATCCGGAGGGTAGCACTCTGGAGGGTAGCACTCAGGATTCACAGCTCCAGTGGGTCAGTATAGAAGTCCAGGCAGGAAGCTCTATAACTGGCAACTAGAGAAGTGTGAGAGGAGAATATAAGGAGGTTGGGAGTGGCAGACAAGAAACAGCTGAGGAGGAGAAGCTACGGATCCCTGAGTGAGACAAAAAGGATTGCAAGGCAAACACAGAAAACAATCACTAAGAAACAACGTGATCTTTAGACATAGAGCGCGCAGCCACCCGCTGCGACTTCCTGACCCCGGGTATAACGGAGTCAGACGTGGCTCTTGACACCCTTGTGACACACCTTCACCACCAACTTCAGCACAGCCAGGGGTAAATGACAGCAGGCAGTTTTAAAACTTATCTGTTTGGGGACAAACCCCACACCACGCAGGAGCTGTGGACGGGCCTTGAACAACAGACCGATGAGTGGTTTGTGCCAGTCAGCCTCAAGCCCGGCCTGGTGGTGGGCAATAATGGGGGCGAAATCTCGTAGCAGCTCTGGGACTAGCCGGTTTAACGCACATCCCTTGCCTGGCGCATGTGCTGAATTTGGTGGTGCAGAGATTCCGTAAAAATTACCCCGATATGTCATAGCTGCTGCATAAAGTGCTGGCCGTCTGTGCGCTCTTTCGGCGTTCTCACCCTGCTGCTGCTCACCTGTCAGCGCTGCAGCGTAACTTCGGCCTTCCTGCTCACCGCCTCATATGCGACGTGCCCACAAGGTGGAACTCCACCTTGCACATGCTGGCCAGACTGTGCGAGCAGCAGCAGGCGATAGTAGAGTTTCAGCTGCAGCACGCACGGGTGAGTCGCTCGGCAGAACACCACCACTTCACCACCAATGACTGGGCCTCCATGCGAGACCTGTGTTCCTTGTTGCACTGTTTTGAGTACTCCACCAACATGGCCAGTGCCGATAACGCTGTTCTCAGCGCTACTATCCCACTTCTATGCCTCCTTGAAAAACTCTGCTGGCGATGATGGAAGAGGATGTGTCACAGGAGGAGGAGGAGGAGGAAGAGGGATCATTTCGTAGGGTTTCCGACCAGTCATTCCCAAGTGGCTCTGAGGGTGGGTTCCTGCACCCACAAACACCAGGTACACAATTGTCCAGCCAGGGCACAGTTCTGGAGGATGAGGAGGAGGAGATGGAGGAGGAGGAACCATGTTCACAGCAGGGTGGCACCCAGACCAGCTCATGGCCATCACTGGTGCATGGCTGGGGGGATACAGAGGACACAGACGATACACCTCCCACAGAGCACAGATTTTCGTTGCCTCTGGGCAGGCTGACACACATGAGCGATTACATGCTGCAGTGTCTCTGGAACGACCGCCGAGTTGCCCACATTCTAACTTGTGCTGACTAACTGGGTGGCCACGCTGCTGGATCCCCACTACAAGGACAACGTACTGTCCTTAATTCCATCACTGGAGCGTGATCGTAAGATGCGTGAGTACAAGCACACGCTGGTAGACGCGCTGCTGGTGGCATTCCCACCTGACAGCGGGGGCACAGTGGAAGCACAAGGCGAAGGCAGTAGACAAAGAAGAGGTCACCAATGCAGCTGGGGCACTGCCAGCACCTCAGAAGGCAAGGTTAGCATGGCCGAAATGTGGAAAATCTTTGTCAGCACGCCACAACAACCAGCGCCACCAGCTGATATGGAACGTCTTAGCAGGAGGCAGCATTTCACCAATATGGTGGAGCAGTATGTGTGCACGCCTACACGTACTGAATGACGGGTCTGCCCCCTTCAACTTCTGGGTCTTCAAATTGAGCACATTGCCTGAGCTCGCCCTTTACCCCTTGGAGGTGCTGGCCTGCCCTGCAGCCAGTGTATTGTCTGAACGTGTGTTTATGATGACTGGAGGGTTATATTTCCCAATGTTATATAAAAAATGTTATATAAAAAAAAATAATTTCAACCAAAAAGCAGTGTAGGCTACCTCCTCCTCCTCCACCGCCGCTTCCACCTACGCCGCCACATCCACCACCTCCTCAACCTCCTACTCCATATAGACCTCGTCCTCCTAGATCAAGATTATTATTATTTTTTTTCAAGTTTTTTGTGTTATTTAAAGTCATTTCCCTATCCAAATTTGTTTGCAGAGCACTTGCCATGCTCTTAACCACATGTTGATGCCATTTGCAGCCCTTTCCATTACATTTTTACAGCCATTTTGGTGCTCAAAGGTTCGGGTCCCCATTGACTTCAATGGGGTTCGGGGTCAAGTTCGGGTACCAAACTCGAACTTTTTTCTCAAGTACGGCCGAACCCGTCGAACTCGAACATCCAGGTGTCCGCTCAACTCTACTTCTGACCAATCCTGTAGAAGAAGAGGACTGGGACATCTCTCTGGTGTTGTTATCTCTTCCTTATCTGTAGGAAACACATCCAGTGACTAAATTAATTCCTTACATACAGATAATGAGAGGACGTGTGTATTTAGTCATGTCTATTACCTGGTGATGTGAGGGGCTGGTGATCCTCCATCATGACCTCCTTGTACATTTCTTTGTGTTCTTCTAAATACTCCCACTCCTCCATGGAGAAATAGACGGTGACATCCTGACACCTTATAGGAACCTGACAACACAATGATACAGTCATCACCCAGATACCTTCATAGCGTTCCTGTATAATGTCCCAGCATTCCCAGAAGTGTCACCTCTCCAGTCAGCAGCTCAATCATCTTGGTGAGCTCTAGGGTCCTGACAGCGCTCACTAGAGGTCTTCTTCGCTACTGTGTAGTCCTGGTTATGGAGAGACACAGTAATAAATATCACTCCATACATCTCCAGAGTCCCTCACCTCCCCAGTCATGTCCATCTGTTAGTAACATAGATAAGATGATGTAATGTGACATAATCAGAATCTCTCACTTCTCCAGTAAGCCGGAAGAGGATCTCTAGGGTGAGATTTATTATCCTCTCCGCCATCTTGTCCCTGTCCATTCTTGTCGGGTCAATCAGGAGAAGGATCTTATATAGAGGATATCCACTGAGTGGATCCTATATTGTAGGAACCTGACTGATGAGATGATGTACAATCCTACAAAATCTCATGTAAAAAACAATAACTGGAGTTAAGAGGAGACATCGGAGAGGGAGATAATAAAGTGTAAAAGTTGTGTTCTCTCTTTTTATATGGATCGTAACATGTGTGAGGTCAAGGCAGTTTCTTGATATGTCATAAAATCCAATGCAGTTTGTTTACTTGAGAGTGACAGGACTGAGATTTGGAGAGACCGCAGTGTGCACAGTGTCCTAGCTGCAGTGATGATGTTCGGGTCACAGTATTATTCTTTGGCGCTATATGTAGTTGTGTAATCGGGAAGAGTTGCAGGATAAGGCTACATTCACACAACAGTGAAAAATGGCACACAGTAGTTTTTAAAATGAATTGAAGTCAATGGCGCTATTCACAGGGGCGTGGCCTAGCTTGCATGGTATGAGAAAGAGATCGTGCGGTGCTCTGGCGGTATTCTGCAAAAATCCTGTATTCACCCAGCCATACCTATTTAAAAATCTACCTCTACCGTGTCCTAGTGTGCCTGGACTTGGGGGAGCAAGATATATCACTCGGGACCAGTGCAGGTTCAAGGAGACCAGTGCAGAACAGGGAGCAGCGCTACATAGCAGTAGCAGTAATATATCTACCTGCTTGGTCCTTCCATCGGGGGACACTTCGAGAGTCCTGTGGTGACTGGGGGAGCTGCCTGGGAGCTGAAGCGGACAGAGGTAGAGGCGGTGGGGGAGACACACGTGACGTGCGCCATATTGGGCTTAGGAGTCTGTGATCTCGCCCTAGCGTTCTATGCTGATAGATGCAGGGAGGCTGCTGTGTGGAGAGCCTAGTACAGAAGATCCCTGAGGCTCCCCCTCGAATAATAGTTTCTAAGTCTCTGATGCTGCAATCTAGAAGGGGCTTATACTCCTAACATCTGTGGGGGGTGTGCCCTGGCCTAATTATATCATTGAGACCAACCTTCCTCCTGAGTGGCTTCTTAGGCCTGGTTAGCTACCCCTTCTGACCCTACTGCTATACTCTGCCACCAGTCCAGCTCATCTATTATTAATCTGTTTCGGACAGACCATTTGGATTGATTGCTGTGTTTGGGCTGCTGTCTTGCTTGTGCTCTCCTGAACCAGTTACTGTGGGCATTCATATGGGCTGCAAAACCGCCACGCTCATTGCTCCTCCTTCTGCAAAAATATTTATGGATGCCATGAGTGCATGACATCAGATATTTCCTACCTGTCTGTGAATATAGACCCCGAGATATCCTGACCCAAGTGACTAACTGCATATTATCAATAGTAATTATATCTAAAGGGAAAAAAAACATGTTGAGGAGCTTCCCAATGGTCAGTGATGGCTCACTGTGCTTCCTACTGTCCATTCTACTCTCCTCCCTCCCTCCGAGTCCAGCTGCTGTATCTGTCATCCATTATAGCCCAGGTCTCATTCCCCGGCCTGCACTCTCCCCAGCAGCAGGTGTGATACAGTGATGTCATTGTACCTGCTGGGCTGAGAGGGAGAGCGCACAGACAAGAGAAAATCCCCGGCCTGTGCACTCTCCTCAGCTCAGCAAGAGAGATGACGTCATCACGTCTGCTGCTGGGAAGTGCATGATGTGCTCGGTATTACTTTATTAATCTTATTAATAGTACAGGAGCTTCACTGCTGTAAAGGGGGGCACTAAGGGACAGGACTACTGCAGCGGGCACACAAAGGGGCCATAGTTATTCTGTAGGGGCATTAAGGGGCATAACTACTGTTTGGAGACAACAAGGGGACATTCTAGCATCAGTACTGTGAAAAGGGACTAAGGGGGAATTCCACTGTGAAAGGGACACTGAGGGGAGAAAACTAGTGTGTGGGGCACTAAGGGGACATTCGTGGCCTCTTGTCCAGCGCTAGTACATTTATAAATGATATATCTTTCAAATGACTGATTGGGTGGGGGTTGCAGGGACGTTGCTCAAGGTGAGGGCCAATCTTTTCTAGTTATGCAACTTGGTGTATTAATTTCCCCTTAAAACTTTACCTTAATTTAATCTATTAAAAGACCTCCAACATACAAATAATAATGACTATCAGATTACAAATAGGTGATTCCACCTTGGGACTTCTTAAGAATAGAAATATGAATATTGATGCTTTGCCACTCACGGTACAGTTGATCACAGAACAATTGGTGATTGATCATGAGAAGTGGGACCAAAACGATAGCCATTCATCTCCTGGCACCACATTATTTGAATGCCATTGTGCATATGTGAATTGGTCTCCTGATGAACCTATTTCATGCCACTGGGAAAACGTGTCGGGGCGAATTGTTTACTATAACGTATCACCTGGGACTTTTTATCTTTCATCACTCTCACCTTTGGAGAAGTACCTATTTTCCATATGAGCAGATTTTTTGCCTTCCTATTTGTACGGTCTAATTACACATCTAGGACATTTAGGCAGTTGTTCTCTGTTTGGGAATCAATTAGGAGGGGAACAGATTAGGGTACAGCAACCGATTGGGGCTTTTGGGGCAATTACTCCGCTTTTAGGCAGGGTAAGCATAAATTGATAGGGACAGCTCCCCAATTGCCTAAAAGTGGAATTACTGGATTTTTCTCCTGGATATAAGGCAACAGAGTTCTCATCGGCTCACCTCCTAGGAGAGATCCTTATATCGTTTTGAAAAAAGAGTATCCAGCTCAATTCAGGTGAAATTAAGAATGACCTTTATTCCAGCATTAAAATCCGTAATGCAAGTATAAATCTACATGTTTCAGACCTCTTAGATATATGGGTCCTTTCTCATGACAAGCATGAATATGAAATGGAAGCAGCTCCCTATATATCCTAGACCAGTGGTGGCGAAACTATGGCACAGGTGCCAAAGGCGGCACTCGGAGCCCTCTCTGTGGGCACTCGCACCCTGGAAAATGTCTATGGTGTACCAATATGCCTTCGAATTTTCCTGCCATTCATCAGCGCAGGGCGCACTATGAACAGCACAGGCAGCACATTGGGTGTAGGCAGGATATTATAGCAAAATTACATTGAAGATATACTATATTGGTATTCATAGCCATTGCAGTCTTGGCACTTGGCAATAAATAAGTGGGTGGTAGGGTTGCAGTTTGGGCACTCGGTCTCTAAAAGGTTCGCCATCACTGTCCTAGACTAACCCCAGGTTGATAGCTATCACCTGGGAGGAGGAGACATAGGGAGGCGGTTCCATCCAATTTAATTAGGTTAAAAAAAACTACAAGCTAATTAAATTGCACATTACCTGGTGGCGTGCACTCCCTGTGTGGACCTAATACACATACAGTGTTTTTTCCGTTTACTATTTGGGAACATGGCACACATCTCACTACGCCCCTTAGACAAGGATGATATTGCACAATAATACAGTGAGTTTTGCTGAAATGGTTCTTTGCAATTCCCTTCAAACTGCTATACAAAATGAGGGAGGTTATGTCAGCTCTTCCCAACAGTTTAAAACACATAACAGGGATTTTTACCCCATACAGTCCCGGTCGGCAGCTCTTGACAAATACCAGGAATTGGTGGAAAGGGACTTATGTCTCTTATATGATACCACCAAGTCACGGTGTCAATCCAATATGACTCCGGCAGAAAGAGCTGCCCTCCGGGACCTAGGGGAAAGGGAAGACATTATCATTAGAGGTGCAGACAAGGGTGGGTCTGTGGTTATTTTAGACAGAGGATTATATAAAGTCTAGTGACCACCAGGCTATGTGATACCCAGGTCTATGTCCGACTATCCGGTGATCCACTAGTATCGTCCCAAACTGAAATGAGGAATATTTTGGAGTTGGGGCTATCAACTGGTTGCCTCAGCACTAGGGAAAAGGAATACATTTTTGTGGAACATCCTATAACTCCTATTTTCCATGCGCTACCTAAAGTCCACTAGAATGCATTCCCTCCACCCCTCAGACCTATAGTAGCCGGAATAGTTCTCAATTATTCTGAGCGGTTTTCTGAGTGGGTGGACTCCCTTTTACAACCTCTGGTACCTTCAATACCTGGCTTTCTAAAAGATACGAGATCAGTGCTGCAGGCGTTCTCTGATTTTAAATGGAGGGAGGGTTATTCTTGGATAACAGCTGACATCACGTCATTGTACACTAATATCCCTCATAATCTGGCGATTACTACATTAAACTGGTTTTTTCGACCATTACAGTGATTACACTGTGACACTTAGGGAGTATGCTGCTCTGGTGGTGGGTTTCCTCCTCAGGCATAATTATTTTTTATTTGATGATACTTTTTATCTGCAAGTGTCAGGGGTGTCGATGGGGGCCAAGTTCTCTCCCTCCATTGCAAATATCTTCATGGCATGGTGGGAGGGTCACTTTCTCCTCATCGACACCTCTCCGTTTTTGGACCGTCTGCTCTGGTATGGACGCTACATCGATGACCTGCTGATGGTATGGTCTGGGGATGTGGCGTCCATACCGGAGCTTATTAGACATTTCAACTCTTGTGTCGATTGTATCCAATTTGTGTTTCTAACTAATGACACTGAGATCCATTTTTTGGACCTGTGCCTGAGGGGGAATATCTCCACCCACAGAGTCAGCACATGCACCTATGGGAAACAGCTAGCTGGGAATACTACACTACTAGCCCATTCATGTCATCCTTCTCACACCATCCATAATATCCCCAAAGGGGAATTGATTCGTGCTCGTCGCAATTGCTCTGACCCACATGATTTTGAAAGAGAAGCTTCCAATATAAGGGATAGACTCCTACGCAGGGAATACTCACATAACAACATTGAACGGGCCACCAAAATGGTTCTTGATATTAACAGGCAGTCCTCCACAAAGTTTAAACAGCTAGGGAGGACTGATACCAACCAACATGCCACATATTTTATAACACAATTTAGTCAGGAATTTCCTGCTATATGCAAGATTATGAAAAAATATTTTCATATTCTCAATTTTGATGACAACTGGGCAGAGATTGTGTCAAATGGAATAAAATGTGTGGCTAAGAGAGCACCCACTGTGGGCAATATTATCAAGACAAGTTTCTTCTCGGATAGGGAGAGACCACAAGCTACATGGTTGCACTACAAAGGTAGTTTTAAATGTGGTCACAAGAAATGTATTTGTTGCGATCACATGATGATAGAGAAAACATGCAAATGAAAAAGAATATAAAATACAATCATATATTAATTGCAAAACTCGACATGTAGTCTATCTCATCACATATATGGTGCTCTTTGCAATATGTAGGCTGTACTGTCAATCCGTTAAAAAATCGGATACGTAAACACATATTCGACTAACCGCACTACAGAGACCGGAATGTCTCTGCAGCCAGCCTACATTTTGCAATAGCACATGCGGGGGATGTGTCTGGTTTAAATGCCAAAGGCATAGAGAGGGTCTATTTGCCACCAAGAGGAGGGGGATCATAGGAGGAAACTCCTTAACAGGGAAGCCTTATGGATATTCCAATTAGGATCACGCCAGCCCCAGGGACTTAATAAGCGCCACGATCTTATTTTACAATACTAACTGTATGCTATACAGATATATATTTCTTCATATGTCCCTATGTTGATTATTTATAAACACTGAGTCCCATTTATCACTATTGTTTTAGTGTTAGAATTTATATCTCAACCTCTTTCCATTGTCTTTCATGTTTTTCATGTTTTGGCTTGTATTTTTTTTTAACCTAATTAAATTGCATGGAACCGCCTCCCTATGTCTCCTCCTCCCAGGTGATAGCTATCAACCTGGGGTTAGTCTAGGATATATAGGGAGCTGCTTCCATTTCATATTCATGCTTGTCATGAGGAAGGACCCATATATCTAAGAGGTCTGAAACATGTAGATTTTTACTTGCATTACGGATTTTAACGTTGGAATAAAGGTAATTCTTAATTTCACCTGAATTGAGCTGGATCCTCCTTTTTCAAATTCCTGGACTTTACCGCATCCAGGTGCAGCATCCGTGCACGAGGGGTGTTCACAACCAACGCAGGTGAGAGCTGCCTTACTACATTATCTTATATCGTTTTGGTCCCACTTCTCATGATCAATCACCAATTGTTCCGTGGTCAACTGTACCGTGAGTAGTCACATGGTGCCAAAACATCAATATTCATATTTCTATGCTTAAGAAGTCCCAAGGTGGAATCACCTTTTTGCAATCTGATATTCATTATTATTTGTATGTGGGGGGGATTTTTTTAGATTAAATAAAGGTAAAATTTTAAGGGGAAATACAGTGTTTTGTTTTTTCAGTGATTTTTATGCCCCTTGGTCTACAATTAGATTGTGATCTGTTTAGCCACCACTGTTTTAGTCAATTGATATTTGAATTTTGTGCCATGCCTTGTACTTTTTGTGGATTTTTTTATATGGAAATGTTATAAAATTTCAATAGAATATTTTAGTATATTATTCATCAATAATAAAATGTTTTATTCTTGGCAGATGACTGTACCAGGAACTTAGAGAAACATCTGATATCTTCAGATTTTGAAGTAGATCGTTGTTTTATCACACAAGATACATTTGAAAAGCATGCCAATATCCAAGAAATACCCTCCTCTGTTCACAGGAAAAATGTATCATTTGATCCTTTTAAACAGGCCTGATCTTCTGATTCATCACAAACTGTAACTCAAAATAAAAGTCACAGAAGAGGTGACCAAATAAGAGAGAAGCCATATTTATGTTCATAATTTGGTACATGTTTTAGGCAGAAATCAGTGCTTGTTATACATCAGAGAATTCACACAGGAGAGAAGCCATTTTCATGTTCAGAATGTGGGAAATGTTTTAACCATAAATCAGCTCTTGTTATTCATCAGAGAATTCACACAGGAGAGAAGCCATTTTCATGTTTAGAATGGGGTAAATGTTTTCAGCAAAAATCAGGTCTTATTACTAGAGTTGAGCGGACACCTGGATGTTTCGGGTTCGACGGGTTCGGCCAAACTTAACAAAAAAGTTTGAGTTCGGGACCCAAATTTGACCCCAAACCCCATTGAAGTCAACGGGGACCCGAACTTTTGAGCACTAAAGTGGCTGTAAAAATGTCATGAGGGCTGCAAATGGCAGCAAAATGTAGTTAAGAGCATGGCAAGTGCTCTGCAAGCAAAAGTGGATAGGGAAATGACTTTAAATAACATAAAATACGTAAAAATAAAAAATAAGAATCATGATCTAGGAGGACGAGCTCAATATGGAGTAGGAGGTTGAGGAGGCGGTGGATGTGGTGGTGTAGGTGGAAGCGGCGGTGGAGGAGGTAGCCTACACAGTTTTTTTGTTTTACATTTATTTTAATTTTTTTAAATTAGGGTACAACCCAAAAAATTGGGAAATATAACCTGTGATAACCCCTCCAGTCGTGCTAAACACACGTTCAGACAATACACTGACTGCAGGCCAGGCCAGCACCTCCAAGGCGTAAAGGGCAAGCTCAGGCCATGTGCCCAATTTGGAGACCCAGAAGTTGCAGGGAGCAGAACCATCAGTCAGTTCGTGTAGGAGTGTGCAAACATACTGCCCCACCATGTCGCATGTCCCCGTGATGTTCACAATCCAATTGGATATCTGCTCTATCAACTTTCAATGTTCTTTTCTGCGCCTACCATGGTGATCACAGTTATCGGTGAATCCGGCTTTCACGCCGGTGAGGGTGCTTGAGAAAGATAGACCACATCCAAGGGAGATAAATTGATTCAATTTTTTTTGATTGAGCGAAAATGTGGGACAAATTATTGAAGCGCAATTGTGGGACAAATTAGTAAAGTGCAGTGCGGGTGAACACATTGCACCCGCACTGAATCCTGACCCATTAATTTCTATGGGGCTGTGCACATGAGCAGTGATTTTCACGCATCACTTGTGCGTTGTGTGAAAATCGAAGCATGCTCTATATTGTGTGTTTTTCTCGCAACGCAGGCCCCATAGAAGTGAATGGGGCTGGGTGAAAATCGTAAGCATCCGCAAGCAAGTGCGGATGCGGTGCGATTTTCACACATGGTTGCTAAGACGAAAGTCTATTCACTGTATTATTGTCCCTTATAACATGGTTATAAGGGGAAATAATAGCATTCTTTAATGCAGAATGCTTAGTTGAAGTTCAATTGAGGGTTAAAAAATAAAAATATATATTAACTCATCTCCTCCTCTTGATCGAGTAGTTGCCAATCTCTTTTTACTTCTATAATCATGAGCTGCCAGCTAAAGGACCTGTGGTGATGTCATATCACATGGTCCAATCACATGATCCATCACCGCGCATTAATTAATGAAGAATTTAGTAAATTTTATTCCCTGTCAACTATGCAGAGCAGGGGTTTCTATCCGTCAAAATTTCAAAAATGTCAACACAAGAATGTAACAGAAAAATTACAGTAATTTATTAACCTGTCTACTTGGTAGAGCAGGGGTCTATGACAGAAAATAAATGTTTATTGTCACTCCAAAAAGGTAAAAGAAAAATTATTGAAATATTACACCCAAAATTTTTTGAATTTCAACTGAAAAAGTAACAGACAATTTTTTTTATTTTTTTTACCTGTCTACTAGGTTCAGCAGTGGTACATAACACCCCAAAATTGGTTAATTTCACAATAAAATGTAACTGGCACATTTATTTATTTTTCCTGTCTACTAGGTATAGCAGTGGTACATCACACCCAAAAAATTGTGAATTTCACCCAAAAATGTAACAAAGTAGTGAAATGCCATAAAATAATATAAAATGCGTACAAATTTTTTTTATTTGATTTGATATGAGGTGGAGTAGGAGTTTGAGGAGGCGGTGGATGTAGCGGTGAAGGAGGACGAGGTAGCCAACACTGGTTTTTGGTTTTAATTTTAATTAGGGAACTCTCCAAAAGAATATACAAAATACAAGAATGAGCAATTGCACTGAAGTATATACCATATAACATTGGCTGGTTAAGGCCGGTATACATGTCTATTCTGCACAAGGTACGGACAAGTCCTGTGGGATCCATGCCTGGTTCATTTTAATGAACGTGAGCTTGTCCACATTGGCTGTGGACAGGCGGCTGCGCTTGTCTGTGATGATGCCCCTGCCGTGCTAAACACACGTTCAGATAATACACTGGCTGCAGGGCACCTCCAAGGCGTAAAGGGCAAGCTCAGGCCATGTGCCCAATTTGGAAACCCAGAAGTTGAAGGGGGCATACCCGGCATTCAGTACGTGTAGGCGTGTGCACACATACTGCTCCACCATGTTGGTGAAATGCTGCCTCCTGCTAAGACGTTCCATATCAGCTGGTGGTGCTGATTGTTGTGGCGTGCTGACAAAGCTTTTACACATTTCGGCCATGCTAATCCTGCCTTCTGAGGTGCTGGCAGTGCTCCAGCTGCGTTGGCGACCTCTTCCTCCTCCTCTGCCTTCGCCTTGTGCTTCCACTGTGCCCCCGCTGTCAGGTGGGAATGCCACCAGCAGCGCGTTTACCAGCGTGCGCTTGTACTCGCGCATCTTACAATCACGCTCCAGTGAGGGAATTAAGGAAGGTACGTTGTCCTTGTAACAAGGATCCAGCAGCGTGGCCACCCAGCAATCAGCACAAGTTGGAATGTGGGCAACTCGGCGGTCGTTGCGGAGACACTGCAGCATGTAATCGCTAATGTGTGCCAGGCAGCCCAGAGCCAACGAAAAGCTGTCCTCTGTGGGAGGTGTATCGTCTGTGTCTTCTGTTTCCCCCCAGCCACGCACCAGTGATGGCCATGAGCTGGTCTGGGTGCCACCCTGCCGTGAACAAGGTTCCTCCTCCTCCTCTATCTCATCATCCTGTAGAACTGTGCCCTGGCTGGACAATTGTGTACCTGGCGTTTGTGGGTGCAGGAACCCAACCTCGGAGCCAATTGTGAATGACTGGCTGCAAACCCTACAAAATGATCCCTCTTCCTCCTCCTGTGCCACATCCTCTTCCATCATCGCCAGCAGCGTTTTTTCAAACAGGCATAGAAGTGGGATAGTAACGCTGAGAACGGCGTTATCGGCACTGGCCATGTTGGTGGAGTACTCGAAACAGCGCAACAAGGAACACAGATCTCTCATGGAGGGCCAGTCATTGGTGGTGAAGTGGTGCTGTTCCGCAGTGCGACTGACCTGTGCCTGCTGCAGCTGAGGCTCCACTAGCACCTGCTGCTGCTCACACAGTCTGGCCAGCATGTGCAAGGTGGAGTTCCACCTTGTGGGCACGTCGCATATGAGGCGGTGAGCGGGAAGGCCGAAGTTACGCTACAGGGCTGACAGGCGAGCAGCAGCAGGGTGAGAACGCTGAAAGCGTCCGCACTTTCTGCAGCAGCTCTGACATATCGGGGTAATTTTTAAGGAATCTCTGCACCACCAAATTCAGCACATGCGCCAGGCAAGGGATGTGTGTCAAACCGGCTAGTTCCAGAGCTGCTACGAGATTTCGCCCATTATTGCACACTACCAGGCTGGGCTTGCGGCTCACTGGCACCAACCACTCATCAGTCTGTTGTTCAAGGCCCGTCCACTGCTCCTGCGCGGTGTGGGGTTTGTCCCCCAAACAGATACGTTTTAAAACTGCCTGCTTTCGTTTACCCCTGGTTGTGCTGAAGTTGGTGGTGAAGGTGTTACGCTGACCGGATGAGGAGCTGGTAGACGATCAGGAGTAGGAGGAGGAAGCAACAGGAAGAACGGATCCGATCAAGCGCAAGTGTGAAAGTAGCTAAAGTGTGTATCTCACAATGACATATGCAGCAAAGGCTGCAAAATAAACTTGTTTGCCCAAAACGGGTGTTTGTTTAATAACTGAATATAACAGCAGTATATAACCCTTTAATTTCGCATGTGCTGATGCTGCAAGGGCTGTAAAATTGTGTATTTTGCCCAAAATGCTTGTTTTTCAAATAACTGAATAGAACCACAGTATGTAAAGGGTGTATCTCACACAAACAGGTCCTGACTAGGCCGCAATTTAAGTTTTTTGCCCAAAATGTTTGTTTGTTTAATAACAGAATATGACAGCAGTATATAAACCTTGAATTGCACACGTGCTGATGCTGCAAGGGCAGAAATTTTTTGTATTTTTGCCCAAAAAGGGTGTTTTATTAATAGAAGAATATAATCACAGTATCTAAAGGGTGTATCTCACACCGACTGATCCAGACTAGGCCGCAATTAAATTTGTTTGCCCAAAATGGCTGTATTTCAAATAACTGAATAGAACCACAGTATCTAAAGGGTGTATCTCGCACGTACTGATACAGACTAACCCTTGAATGTCACATGTGCTGATGCTGCAACGGCTGTAAAATTATTATTTTGCCAAAAAAGGGTGTTTATAAAAACCCAGAAAATTATGTATGTGCAACACGCCAGACCTGCAGGGGATGACGAAGTGAGGTCACAGTTATGGGCAATCGAGGGTACTCACTATATTTGAAGAACCCTGGGCAGGCGCGTGGCAGTGAAGGAGAGGTAGACACAGTTCCTCTGGGGCACGCTCCGTAGATAGGGACCAGGCCTGATGGTAGTTGAGGTGCCCTGGATGTTACAGGTATTTCGTGTGCCTGGGGCAAGGTCCCTGGGGTATTCGTGACGCCAGTGCCTTTGGACGGTGGCACGCCGGTTGGTGGTTGGAATGACGAAGTATGCAGTGAACCAAACGTAAACTTTACTGGACAATCCAACTTTGTACAGCAGGTGTAGCACAGTCTCTGTATTACAGTTCCACAAAAGGGGCTTATTCACAAATATGGCAGGCAATAGTCATGCAAGTTACACTGAGGGTAAATTCCACAAGCACTCAGCAGCAGGTTGTACTTTTACACTGTCCTTTATAGAACTCCCACTCTGGCTTGATAACTCCCAAGGCCCGGATGCCTAAAAGGGTGGCTTATATCCTTGGTTACCTCCTTCCTCAGGTATTATACTGCTTGCTATGATTCCTAAGATCTTCTGCCTATCAGGGTCACTTCACTTACCCTGGGACGCCTCCTCTTATCAGGTAGGTAACTGTAAGTTTCTCCCAGGAGGTTGGATCCTTCAACTGGGGTGTCTCTACTGAGCTGATCCTAGCTTCAGGAGCTTCAGGTGGACGAGTTGACTCCTCTAGTCCCCTGGAATGAACTAACACTTCCTTGTCTGGGCCTTCCTATATGTAACTAGGGCTCTCCAGCTCCCTCTAACGTCTGGGAGGCTAAACTACACCCTGACAGGCCTGACACCCAGATAGTACAGGGAAAAACATGCACGTGACATTTAATGCAATGCAACACATTAACCTGTGCAGTGCCCACCTTTACCTAGTGGGACACTACATATGGCACCTGTATTTCTAGCTTAAAATGCACACTGACTAATCCAGATGTTGGATATTGCCAAAAAAGTGTTTTTTTTTTTGTAACAGAATATATAAAGCTGTATATTACACTTTAATTTCACATGTGCAGATCTGTAAAATAGTGGATTTTGCAAAAAAAAAAAAGGGTGTTTGTAAAAATCCAGAAAATTATGGCTCTTTTTCTAGCTTGTATTGCACACTGCCTAATCCAGCAAATGCACCAGATGTTGTATATTGCCCAAAAAAAGAGTGTTTTTTTTTAAACCGGATTATTAGTGCAGTATTTCTAGCTTGGATTTCAATGTCACAAAAGCTCAGATGCAGTGCTGGTGCGCTAAGCTTGCATAAAATGGCCGCCGCCGCCCACCTAACTGACAGACGGATACGTTATTTTTCCCTGTCACTGGGCTCAGAGCAGGGTAAAAAGATTGTGCACTGCACCCACACAACTAAGTGTATGTACAGTTGTGGCCAAAAGTTTTGAGAATGACACAAATATTAGTTTTTACAAAGTTTGCTGCTAAACTGCTTTTAGATCTTTGTTTCAGTTGTTTCTGTGATAAATTGTTGATTGAGGTGCACTCTTAGTAGCCACAATATCCTTGCCTGTGAAGCCTTTTTTATGCAACGCAATGATGGCTGCACGCGTTTCTTTGCAGGTCACCATGGTTAACAATGGAAGAACAATGATTTCAAGCATCACCCTCCTTTTAACAGGTCAAGTCTGCCATTTTAACCCAATCAGCCTGACATAATGATCTCCAGCCTTGTGCTCGTCAACATTCTCACCTGAGTTAACGAAACGATTACTGAAATGATCTCAGCAGGTCCTTTAATGACAGCAATGAAATGCAGTGGAAAGGTTTTTTGGGGTTTAAGTTAATTTTCATGGCAAACAAGGACTATGCAATTCATCTGATCACTCTTCATAACATTCTGCAGTATATGCAAATTGCTATTATAAAAACTTAAGCAGCAACTTTTCCAATTTCAGATATTTATGTAATTCTCAAAACTGGCCACGACTGTAGATCGCCGAGTTAGATTCCAGTTCTGATCACAGATTCTCTCCCATTCTCTCCCTCACAGCAGCAGCAGCCTCTCCCTACACTAGTAACGGCAGAGTGACGTGCAGCGCTACGCGACTCCAGCTTATATAGAGGCTGGGTCTCATGCTGCACTGGCCAATCACAGCCATGCCATTAGTAGGCATGGCTGTGATGGCTTCTAAGGGCACACAGTCAAACGCTTGTTGATTTGCTGCTCTGCAGCCTTTCAAAAAGTGCCAAGAAAGCGCCGAACACCGAACCCGAACCTTTACTGAAATGTTTGGGTTCGGGTCCGGGGTCTAAAAATCCTACAGTTCGGGTTCGCTCAACCCTAGTCAGTACTTCTCTCCGTTTGGAAATGTAACTATACAATATACTTTATGTCCTTTACAACCAACTAGGTAAATGTGTCAACTTAAGCAGGTGATGGCAATGCTGCCTCTGCGTTGTAATCGTGGGGATTCTGTGCCAATGTCTTCCTCTGCCTCCTTATCCTCCACCTTTTTCTCAGCCTCCACTATAGGCACAGTTCACAATGGTCTTCCAACATACCTAGTTTGCAAAGCACGGTGTTGTCACGTGGTTCTGCGCCTGGCCAGTCTAGGTGTACAGAGCTGAACTACTCTACGTCATCAACCAAGAAATTGAATCCTGGCTGTCTCCTTGCCAAGTGGAGATAGAAACCATGGTCACCATTAATGGGAAGAACATTCTGCCCGCATTGCATCAGAGAGGGCTGACTCACGCTCCCTGCACTGTGTACGCACTTCAGCCACTCTTCCCGTGCAAAATTAACCCTCCCTGAGCTGCAAAGGCAGAATGATGTTCCCCTACATTGCCTCATATGCAACATTTCCACATGTTGGACCAACTTTATGAGCAGAGGAAACCTATGACCGAGTTCTTGAAGATACAAACAGACAGGACTACTCTTGGTGTAGCTTTGACGTTAGACAGTGAAAGCTCATGCGTTGAACCTGCCATTTGCTCAGGCCCTTTCAGGAGGCCACTTTATTTGTCAGTCGCCAGGACTACGGGATGAATGATAGAGGGCGACGACGCAGATGACCCCGACAGACCGTGGCAGTACGCAGTAGAGATGGAGGCAGGAAGTCCCTCTGAGTCCCTTGCGCAAATGGCCAGATGCATGCTGAGTTGTTTGCATAGTGACAGCAACATTATCACCATTCGGCACAGGGATGACTACTGGCTCTCCACAATGTTAGACCAGCATTACCAGTCCAAAATGGGGGCCTTTTTTACACCTTCTGAGAGGGATGAAAAACTCAACTACTGTCGAGACATTCTTTGCAGTTGGTTGGTTGCTGTCTATGTGCACCATCCCCATCCTCACGAAGGTCTAACCAGGAGGACCCTCTGAGCTCATGCTCCACTGCCCTGACTGCTGGAGGGAATAGCAGCACCAGCTCCATCAACAGCAACTTAAGTCTTAAGTCTCTGATGAGAACTTTTCTTCACCCACCTACTGAAGAAACCACCCACCAGCAGCAGAACATGGAGCAGAACTGGAACCAGCAGGTGGTGGCACATGCGGTCACCGGGAGCAGGCAGTTCCGAGAACAGCCTTCATCGGGCTGTTCTAGGAACTGCCTGCTCCCAGCGACTGCATGTGTTTCAGAGCGGCTCGCGGCGCAGGCACAAGTAAGAACTGACCTCTGCATAGCCGGGCTCGGGAATAAAGATGGCAGATTGCATGTTCGTCGGCGAACACTGCGAACTGGCCATCAGTGTTAGCTAGTATTGTCTGTTGCGTATCATTTTGGTGGATTTTTTGCTGTGATTTGTGACATGTAAATTTTACCATCACATTTTATCTCTGTTTTGGACCCACTCCTGTTTTTGCCTTGCAAATATTAATCAAATGCTGACAGTTTAATGGCAGAGGCTCAAAATACAGGATCCGCTTTTTTGGGCTGTTCTTCGAGAATGGAGAAATAAGCAGTGCTATGAACACAGCCTGACCTGCCAACACCTCCCTACTGTCATGAGGCATACATCGGGCATCCCATCTGCATCCAGCAGTGCCGGATCCGGTACGTTGCGGGAGGCTGTTCTCTGCTGGAATCACGCAGAGGTAAAAGTAGTCTAATACAGCCCCACATGCCTCATACATCCAGCGATGTCTCCTCTGATGTAGACATTCTCATCCCTATCTTCTCCATTCAGACCAGACCACCATGATGATTTCTTTCTGCCATCTCTTGTCTCTGCAGAGTTTGACAGACATCTAGTTTCCCATCATCCTGCCACCCCCAGTACTGTGCCCACTGTGCCCCCCAATACTATACTGCAGAAACAGATAAACCTCCTCAGAATATGAGCACCACACAGATCGTGCCCCCTCCAATAATTATAGGCAAACAGTGCAGTAAAAAATAGCTTCGCTCAGCAAATATTCCCCCAGATGTCCCCCCAAAATAGTGTTGCTAAATTGATACTGTGCCAGGGTGCCCCCCACAGTACTAGTGCTCCCAAATGTCCCACCAATAGAAATCATTATCTGCCAGAGTGCACTTAGTACTGGTGCCCCCAACAGTAATAATGTCCCAATTGTTCCCCAGACATGATAATGCTCCCATAGTATTCATGTTTCCCATAGTCTCCCAGTTGTAATAAAGCTCACCATAATGCCCCTGGTAGTAATAATTCTCTTTGTAATGTGACCCAGTACAAAAAGTACCCCTTATAATATGTGCCAGTACAAAAAGTACCCACTTATATTGTGTGCCAGAACAAAAAGTACCCCTTATAATTTGCACCAGAACAAAAAGTACCCACCTATAATGTGTGCCAGTACAAAAAGTACCCCTTATAATGTGCGCCAGTACAAATAATGCCTTGTTGTGTGGCAGAAAAACATTACCTCCTCTTAGTGCCTGTAGTAGAGCCAATGTCCGCATAGTGCACCCCGTAATGTGTGCCAAAGCCCCCAACTATGTGCCAGTACAAAAAAAAACCAATCTTTCTTAGTGCCCCCAATTGAACAAAGGTCCCCATTGTGCCCCCATAATTTGTGCTAGTATAAAATACTACTATATAGTGCCCCTATATCATTATATCTCCCCCAGTAGATGCCCCCATAGTGCTTCTCTCCCACAACTCTCCATAGTGCCCCCATAATGTATGCCAGTATATAATGCCAATATATAGGGCCCCCCTAGTAGATGCCCCCAACCGCTGCTATATCAAACAGCTGATCAGTGGGGGTCCTGAGTGTCGCCCCCCCTCCCCCCCCGATCAGATGCTGATGACCTATCCACAGGACAGATCAGTAAAATAAACAATGCAGAACCCCTTTAAGTGAAATATACAGCCCCCCCCCCCCGGTCCATACTATAGAGCTCCCTCGTAGGAACATCGACGTCTGGAACGCTCTGTGACGCCTCTACCGCTCTCCACTATATCCTCCCTCACTGCGCAGCCGCTGTCTTCTAGAACACCACAAGCTCTCGCCCCTCTCACACACATATCAGATGGATGGAGGGCGGCCGGGCCTGCAGGGTGCACTCTCCTTCACTGTGTGAGCTCTGGGGTAGAGACGGCTGCGGGTCCTGGAGGGGGGTCTGACATTGGGGTAATATCCGGGCGATAGAGTTACCCCTAAACATCTCCCGAGCACACACAGAGCCCCGATACCAGCAGATTACATCGCCGGCTCTGCTACATGGACATGACAAAGACTCCGCTGTAGTAACTGAACATTACACATACACAGCTCTGCTGCACACACCCATACAACTCTAGGGAAAGGCATATTACACATAAATGAATTGCTTGATAAAACATACAGTTCAGCTATACATCCATTATACACATACAGCCAAACTACATAAACCTTACACAATACAGCCCTACCCAACTACTTGCACATCACACACATACAGCTCAGCTATACAGCCATTACACAATACAGCCCTGCCCAGCTACCTACACATCACACACATACAGCTCAGCTATACAGCCATTACACAATACAGCCCTGCCCAACTACTTACACATCACACACATACAGCTCAGCTATACAGCCATTACACGATACAGCCCTATCTAACTACTTACACATCACACACATACAGCTCAGCTATACAGCCATTACACGATACAGCCCTGCCCAACTACTTACACATCACACACATACAGCTCAACTATACAGCTATTACACAATACAGCCCTGCCCAACTACTTACACATCACACACATACAGCACTGCTACATACAGACTGGAATTACAAACTGCACAGCAGAGTCCTGTCCTGCATACACAGAGGGTAGTGTATGGAGTTTAGCCAAATCAATGTGAGCTGGCTAAACACTAGCTCTGTTCCGGACCCGTCCACTAGGGGGCAAAAATGTCCGTACCGTGTATGGAGTTTAGACAGCTCATAGAGAGCTGGCTATTTCCCATACTGCAAAACGACCAGGTCCGTTTGGTGTCTGGAGTTTAGACACAACCATACACAGAGCGGATAAACCTGGTCAAGTGATTTACATAACTCATCCCACACATGATCACATGGTCATGACATCATCACAGGTCCTGTACCTTCTCATGCAGCACAGCCTGGTGCCTGACTCCGCCCACACATGATCACATGGTCATGACATCATCACAGGTCCTTTACTTCCCCCTGCAGCACAGCCTGGAGCCTGACTCCTCCCACACATGGTCACATGGTCATGACATCATCACAGGTCCTTTACTTCCTCCTGCAGCACAGCTTGGAGCCTGACTCCTCCCACACATGGTCACATGGTCATGACATAATCACAGGTCCTTTACTTCCTCCTGCAGCACAGCCTAGAGCCTGACTCCTCCCACACGTGATCACATGGTCGTGACATCATCACAGGTCCTTTACTTCCTCCTGCAGCACAGCCTGGAGCCTGACTCCTGCACTTGGTGGTAGAAATAAAAACACCCGACCGTCCATGGTGAAGGATTGTCAGAGGAAGAGGAGGACACGCCCCGCCCAGGTAAGTGGAAAACTTTCTAGCTCCACACCCTTAAAGGGGTTGTCTCACTTCAGCAAGTGGCATTTGTCATGGAGAGAAAGTTAATACAAGGCATTACTAATGTATTGTTATTGTCTATATTGCTTCCTTTGCTGGCTGGATTTATTTTTCCATCACATTATACACTGCTGGTTTCCATGGTTACTGACCACCCTGCAATAGTGATGGGAAGTTCGATTCATTTAAATCAGGCATGCTCAACCTGCGGCCCTCCAGCTGTTGTAAAACGACAACTTCCACAATGCCCTGCTGTAGACTGATAACTATAGGCTGTTAGGGCATGCTGGGAGTTGTAGTTTTGCAACAGCTGGAGGGCCGCAGGTTGAGCATACCTGATTTAAATGAATCAGTTCGTTCAAATGAACCGAAATCAAATCTTTGATTCACTTGCTGAGTCGGCTGACTCAGGAATCGATTCAAAAGAACGATTCGTTCATGAACCGGACATCTCCACCCTGCAATCCATCAGCGGTGGCCGTGCTTGCACACTATAGGAAAAAGCACCAGCTGATGTGCGCTTCCATGGTCCTGGCTACCAGAATGGGCTGGTGCTTTTTCTTACAGTGTGCAAGCACGGCCACCGGATTACAGGGTGGTCGTAACCATGGAAACAAGCAGTGTATATTGTTATAGAAAGATGAATCCAGAAAGCAAAGGAGGCAATATAGACAATCACAATACATTAGTAAGTGTCTTGTATTAAACTTCTCTACATAATAAAGGCCGTTTACTGAAGTGACACAACCCCTTTAAAGGGAGTCTGTCACCACATTTCAGCATATTAGACCGATCAAATAGGGTTATATGATCCACCCAGGACTTAAAAACGGTACCTTTGTTGTAGAAAACAGACTTTTCTTTTTGTCGAAAAGGAACTTATAAGATTATGTTCTGAGCCCTCTCAAGTGCCCAGGGCGGTCTCTCAATCCTCGGAGCCCCAGGCAGCACCTCCTAAACGGCTCATAACCCTGCCCTCCATGCGCCTCTGCCCGCCCGTTTACTCCCCTCCCCTGTCCTTTTCCACTGCGGCTGTGTGGTCCAAATCATAGCGGGCGCATGCGCAATGCGATGCCCGTCCTGGCAGGGCATCGCAATACCTACTGCGCATGCACCCGCTACGATTTGGACCGCACAGCCGCAGTGGAAAAGGACAGGGGAGGGGAGTAAACGGGCGGGCAGAGGCGCATGGAGGGCAGGGTTATGAGCCGTTTAGGAGGTGCTGCCTGGGGCTCCGAGGATTGAGAGACCGCCCTGGGCACTTGAGAGGGCTCATAACATAATCTTATAAGTTCCTTTTCGACAAAAAGAAAAGTCCGTTTTCTACAAAAAAGGTACCGTTTTTAAGTCCTGGGTGGATCATATAACCCTATTTGATCGGTCTAATATGCTGAAATGTGGTGACAGACTCCCTTTAAAGAGATCTGGCGAGGAGCAGCCTTCAGGATTTTGAAGCATTCTGGTGGGATCCAGCCGCACCCTGACAAATGAGCAGAGAAGTTGCCGGAAAATCCCATTGGGTTCAGCGGTTTTCATCCGGCAGCTACTCTGTGTGTTTTCCGGGTTGTGACCTGATCTCTGCCGCTCCCCATTATAGTGAATGGGGCTGGTGGGTGTCTGGCAGCTTCTGGCAGTGTCAGATCTGGACATCTCCGACAGGAGAACAGCTGGAGACAGGAAATGCTGCTGTGAAACTAGCCTCAGGCTCCACAGCTGGAAAGATGGGCGGCTCCACAGCTGGAAAGATGCACAGATTCCAGAGTACAGGAACCAGGAAGGAAACGAGCAGGACATGATGCCCCTGTTGTGGGGGGGACGCAGCGGATGCCCCTGTTGTGGGGGGGACGCAGCGGATGCCCCTGTTGTGGGGGACACGCCGCGGATGCCCCTGTTGTGGGGGGGGGGGACACGCCGCGGATGCCCCTGTTGTGGGGGGGGACACGCCGCAGATGCCTCTGTTGTGGGGGGGGACACGCCGCGGATGCCTCTGTTGTGGGGGGGGGGCGCCGCGGATGCCTCTGTTGTGGGGGGGGCACCGCGGATGCCCCTGTTGTGGGAGGGGGGAAGCGCCGCGGATGCCCCTGCTGTGGGGGGGGGGCGCCGCGGATGCCCGTGTTGTGGGGGGGGGGGCGCAACGGATGCCCCTGTTGTGGGGGGGGGGCGCCGCGGATGCCCCTGTTGTGGGGGGGGGGCGCCGCGGATGCCCCTGTTGTGGGAGGGGGCGCCGCGGATGCCCCTGTTGTGGGAGGGGGCGCCGCGGATGCCCCTGTTGTGGGGGGGACACGCCGCGAATGCCCCTGTTGTGGGGGGGGGGCGCCGCAGATGCCCCTGTTGTGTGTGGGGGGGGGCACGCCGCGGATGCCCCTGTTGTGGGGGGGGGGACACACGCCGCGGATGCCCCTGTTGTGGGGGGGGGCACCGCGGATGCCCCTGTTGTGGGGGTGGGGCGCCGCGGATGCCCCTGTTGTGGGGGTGGGGCGCCGCGGATGCCTCTGTTGCGGGGGGGGGGGCGCCGCGGATGCCCCTGTTGTGGGGGTGGGGCGCCGCGGATGCCTCTGTTGTGGGGGGGGGGGCGCCGCGGATGCCTCTGTTGTGGGGGGGGGGGCGCCGCGGATGCCTCTGTTGTGGGGGGGGGGGCGCCGCGGATGCCTCTGTTGTGGGGGAGGCACCGCGGATGCCCCTGTTGTGGGAGGGGGGAAGCGCCGCGGATGCCCCTGCTGTGGGGGGGGGGGCGCCACGGATGCCCCTGCTGTGGGGGGGGGGCGCCGCGGATGCCCCTGCTGTGGGGGGGGGCGCCGCGGATGCCCGTGTTGTGGGGGGGGGGCGCCGCGGATGCCCCTGTTGTGTGTGGGGGGGGACACGCCGCGGATGCCCCTGTTGTGGGGGGGGGTACACACGCCGCGGATGCCCCTGTTGTGGGGGGGGGCGCCGCGGATGCCCCTGTTGTGGGGGGGGCACCGCGGATGCCCCTGCTGTGGGGGGGGGGGCACCGCGGATGCCCCTGCTGTGGGGGGGGGGGGCACCGCGGATGCCCCTGCTGTGGGGGGGGGGGGGCGCCGCGGATGCCCCTGTTGTGGGGGGGGGACGCGCCGCGGATGCCCCTGTTGTGGGTGGGGGACACGCCGCGGATGCCCCTGTTGTGGGGGCGCCGCGGATGCCCCTGCTGTGGGGGGGGGGGGCGCCGCGGATGCCCCTGTTGTGGGGGGGGACACACGCCGCGGATGCCCCTGTTGTGGGGGGGGGACATGCCGCGGATGCCCCTGTTGTGGGGGGCACCGCGGATGCCCCTGCTGTGGGGGGGGGGCGCCGCGGATGCCCCTGCTGTGGGGGGGGGCGCCGCGGATGCCCGTGTTGTGGGGGGGGCGCCGCGGATGCCCCTGTTGTGTGTGGGGGGGGACACGCCGCGGATGCCCCTGTTGTGGGGGGGGTACACACGCCGCGGATGCCCCTGTTGTGGGGGGGGGCACCGCGGATGCCCCTGCTGTGGGGGGGGGCACCGCGGATGCCCCTGCTGTGGGGGGGGGGCACCGCGGATGCCCCTGCTGTGGGGGGGGGGGCGCCGCGGATGCCCCTGTTGTGGGGGGGGGGGCGCCGCGGATGCCCCTGTTGTGGGGGGGGACGCGCCGCGGATGCCCCTGTTGTGGGGGGGGACGCGCCGCGGATGCCCCTGTTGTGGGGGGGGACGCGCCGCGGATGCCCCTGTTGTGGGTGGGGGACACGCCACGGATGCCCCTGTTGTGGGGGCGCCGCGGATGCCCCTGCTGTGGGGGGGGGGCGCCGCGGATGCCCCTGTTGTGGGGGGGGACACACGCCGCGGATGCCCCTGTTGTGGGGGGGGGACATGCCGCGGATGCCCCTGTTGTGGGGGGCACCGCGGATGCCCCTGCTGTGGGGGGGGGGGGGCGCCGCGGATGCCCCTGCTGTGGGGGGGGGCGCCGCGGATGCCCCTGTTGTCCCTTTATAGTTAATAGTTATAATATAGTATTTATTCTATATACAGACACATATAAATAACAACACAACCACTGCCTTCAGCATTGATCACATGGACTGTGATGTCATCACAGGTTCTTCTGCTCTTCTGCTCTTCTAAAACAAACAGTGTGAAGTAAGGAAATGGACATCACAGCAATACAGTGGTGGCAGATTTCACAGATGTGATACGATTCCATCTTCTGAGTGAAATGCATCTAGCTGTGCAGCTGAAACAGGGAATAATATGTCCCCAAAAAAACTTTAGGGAAGCCCAAAAAATAAGTACTAACATGTAATTAAAAATGTTGTGCAACCACATATACATGTATCTGTATAAGCGCCACCTGCTGATTGTTCAGGGGTGTTGGGAGTTTGACCTCTATATTGATCTTTTATTGATGACCTATCCTGAGTACATGCCGGAGAAACCCTTTAATGACCACTGTATTTAGTCATGCCGCTTTAAAAAAATAAATCTATTAAACTACAACATCTGTGTGGTCGTGAGGAGCTGACGAAAACCAAATCCGCCAACCCAATGTCTGCCTAGATAGTAATAATGACCTTTATTTCCTGGACAGCACACATGGAGGATGTCCTTATGTACCTCTAAAGGGACAGGAAGCACAGAGGTGTAAAGCCCTTCCCTCCCCTCCAACTCCAGTGTTCTTCCTGTCCCTTATAGGTCAGCAGCCAACAGAGAGGATGCCTGTTATGGGAAAAAGTTTATGCTTTGGCAAAGGACTTGTTGGAACCGAGATCTAAATTCTTTGGATCAGAAGATCCGCATTCCAAAGTCGGTAAAACTCAGTCTTTTAAAAGCCAAATGGGACATATTGATCCATTCTAAACCTAAAAATACTGAAATATTGGGTGAAATATCAAAGATTCAAAATGGATTCAGCTAGGCAGAGAAAAATGTACTGTCGGGCTCAGCAATCCACCTGAAAGGAGAGAAAAATGTGACCGGAGATTTCTTAAGCAGACATTCAATACGTCCAGGGGAGTGGTGTCTCAAAAAATAAGTATTTCATCTACTTTGCAAGAAATGGGGCACTCCTCAATTGGACCTCTTTGCCACAAGAAAAAATACTCGTCTTCCCTATTTCTTCTCACTAAATCTGTGGGACAGACCAGTGGCTGTAGATGCTTTGTTTTAGAGTTGGGATATGGATCTGGCCTATGCCTTCCTGCCTTTTCCTCTAATTGGGACAATCCGGAAAAAGAACGAGTTTGGCCCAGAACGAGTAACTCTGGTCCTAATTGCTCCATATTGGCCGAAACAAAGCTGGCTCCCAATTCTAAAGAAATTGGCATTGGAGGAACCCTTTTTTCTTCCCCCAGACAACGACCTATTGTCTCAGGGGCCTCTTTGGCATCCACAAGTGCACAGTTTGAAGCTGGCAGCTTGGATTCTGAAGAGCAGATACTAAGAGCTAGGGGCCTGTCAGAAAGAGTTATAACAACCATGCTACAAATTCACAAGATGATTACTTCTGCCATCTACGGTAAGATTTGAAAGAAATTCCGTTCCTGGTTTGTTTCTCTTCACAAAGAGTCAGTTTCCCCTTCTATTCAGGACATTCTAGAATTTCTACAGTAAGGTTTTGACATGGGTCTCTGGCCCAGTACTATAAAAGTTCAGATTTCGGCTTTGAGTTGGTTTCTTGACTTCCTTCTAGCAGAGCACAAATGGATAAAAACATTTTCTCGTGCCATCTCCAGAATCCGGCCTCTGGTAAGAAAGTCAGTCCCTCCTTGGGACTTGTCACTAGTATTGGAGCACCTATGTAATCCCCCTTTTTTAAAGCTTTAGGAAACTGTAAAATAAAAATGCTCTCTTTCAAAAGAGTATTTCTAGTGACCATAACATCGGCAAGGAGAGTAGGAGAGATACAGGCTTTTTCTTCAAGAGAACCATATATGAGGATTCTGGATGACAGAGTAATCTTAAAATTGGACCCAGCCTTTATGTGAAAAGTTGTTTTGTACAGATCCGAAGAATGCGAAATAACAACACTTTCATACTCTAGATGTTCGTCGTTTAGTAATACAATATTTAGAAGTCACTCGCCCTTTCAGGAAAGATTCAGCTTTATTTGTACAATTTGCAAGGAAGAATAAGGGAAAGCAAGCTTCAAAATCCACTATTGCAAGATGGATAAAATTAACAATCCAGCAAGCTTGTACTTCCCAGAATAAAGACTATTCAAAGTCACAGCCCATTCTACTCAAGCAGTGGCTGCTTGTTGGGCGGAAAGAGCTAATGCCTCACTGGAACAAATCTGCAGGGCAGCTACCTGGTCTAGTTTGCAAACCTTCTACAGACTACAGTCGTGACCAAAAGTTTTGCGAATTACATAAATATTAGAAATTGGAAAAGTTGCTGCTTAAGTTTTTATAATAGCAATTTGCATATACTCCAGAATGTTATGAAGAGTGATCAAATGAATTGCATAGTCCTTCTTTGCCATGAAAATTAACTTAAACCCAACAAAAACCTTTCCACTGCATTTCATTGCTTTCATTAAAGGACCTGCTGAGATCATTTCAGTAATCATCTTGTTAACTCAGGTGAGAATGTTGACGAGAACAAGGCTGGAGATCATTTTGTCAGGCTGATTGGGTTAAAATGGCAGACTTGACCTGTTAAAAGGAGGGTGATGCTTGAAATCATTGTTCTTCCATTGTTAACCGTGGTGATCTGCAAAGAAACGCGTGCAGCCATCATTGCGTTGCATAAAAATGGCTTCACAGGCAAGGATATTGTGGCTACTAAGATTGCACCTCAATCAACAATTTATAGAATCCTCAAGAACTTCAAGGAAAGAGGTTCAATTCTTGTTAAGAAGGCTTCAGGGCATCCAGAAAAGTCCAGCAAGCGCCAGGATCGTCTCCTTAAGATGATTCAGCTGCGGGATCGGAGTGACACCAGTGCAGAGCTTGCTCAGGAATGGCAGCAGGCAGGTGTGAGCGCATCTGCACGCACAGTGAGGCGAATACTTTTGGAAGATGGCCTGGTGTCAAAAAGGGCAGCAAAGAAGCCACTTCTCTCCAAAAAAAACATCCTGCTGAGGACTGGGGTAAAGTCATATTCTCCGATAAAGCCTCTTTTTGATTGTTTGGGGCATCAGGAAAAAGGCTTGTCCGGAGAAGAAAAGGTGAGCGCTACCATCAGACCTGTGTCATGCCAACAGTAAAGCATCCTGAGACCATTCATGTGTGGGGTAGCTTCTCATCCAAGGCAGTGGGCTCACTCACAATTTTGCCCAAAAACACAGCCATGAATAAAGAATGGAACAAAAACACCCTCCAACAGCAACTTATTCCAACAATCCAACAACAGTTTGGTGAAGAACAATGAATTTTCCCTAAGTGGCTTGGGGACCAAAACGTTGACATTTTGGGTCCATGGCCTGGAAACTCCCCAGATCTTAATCCCATTGAGAACTTGTGGTCAACCCTCAAGAGGCGGGTGGACAAACAAAAACCCACTAATTCTGACAAACTCCAAGAAGTGATTATGAAAGAATGGGTTGCTATCAGTCAGGAATTGGCCCAGAAGTTGATTGAGAGCATGCCCAGTCGAATCCCAGAGGTCCTGAAAAAGAAGGGCCGACACTGCAAATACTGACTCTTTGCATAAATGTAATGTAATTGTCGATAAAAGCCTTTGAAACGTATGAAGTGCGTGTAATTATATTTCACTACATCACAGAAACAACTGAAACAAAGATCTAAAAGCAGTTTAGCAGCAAACTTTGTGAAAACTAATATTTGTGTCATTCTCAAAACTTTTGGCCACGACTGTAGACCTATCTGCTAATGGAGACCTAGTCTTTGGACGTAAAGTCCTACAGGCTGTGGTCCCTCCCTAGTTTATCTGGTATTGCTCCATGTTTGCTGTTATGGGGGAAGTCCTGGAAAGTAGAATTTAGACTTACTGGTGAATAGTTTTCCAGGAGTCCGACATGACAGCACCCTACTTATCCTTCCCTAAATATATATGGTTTATTACTTGGGAATTTGTGTAGATATATGTATATATGTTGCTTGACCGATGTGGTGATTTAAAAACACTTGTGTTGGAGGGGAGGGAGGGGCTTTTAACCTCTCTGTTCTTCCTGTCCCTTTAGAGGTATATATGAACATTCTCCATGTGTGCTGTCATGTGGGACTCTTGGTAAACTATTTACCGGTAAGTCTAATTTCTACTTTATGTATCGCCAACATATTCCACAGCGTTTTACAATTACCTGGATAACATAGGTCCTGTAAAATCCTCCATTGCTCCAGCACTGAGCATCCCATGGTCTCCTTCACTCTGTCTACATCACTGCAGCGACAGTATTAGTTGGAGTTCCGATGGTGGTATGTATATCACCTGACCATTAAGGCCTAGGATGGTCTATAGCGGTCACGTGCTGTTCATACTGGCATCACTAATGACGTCTTCTATTGGCTGTAGGGTCATGTGAAGGTGTGACATACCATGAAACTGCCTTGACCTCACACATCTTTTGATCACTATAAAAAGAGAGAACACAACATCTACACTCCTCCGATGTCTCCTCTCGTCATCTCCAGTAATGGTATTGTACATGGTATTTTCAGTTTACATCTTCTCATATTCTCTCCATTCAGGTTCCTACAATATAGGATCCGCTCAGTGGAGATCTTCTATATAAGATCCTTCTCCTGATTGACCCATCAAGGATGGACAGGGACAAGATGGCGGAGCGGATAATAAATCTCACCCTAGAGATCCTCTTCCAGCTTACTGGAGAGGTGAGAGATTCTGATGATGTCACATTATATCATCTTATCTATGTTACTAACAGATGGACATGACTGGAGAGGTGAGGGACTCTGGAGATGTATGGAGTGATAGTTATTACTGTGTCTCTCCATAACCAGGACTACACAGTAGTGAAGAGGACCTCTAGTGAGCGCTGTCAGGATCCTGTGTCTGAAGGATGGGGAAGAACCCTGAGCCCAATCATGGGGCCTCCACCTCACCCCCTGATACATGAGGAAATCAATAGAGAGAAGATCCTAGAACTCGCCAACAAGATGATTGAGCTGCTGACTGGAGAGGTGACACCGCTGGGAATGCTGGGACATTATACAGGAACGTTATGAAGGGATCTGGGTGATGACTGTATCATTGTGTTGTCAGGTTCCTATAAGGTGTCAGGATGTCACAGTCTATTTCTCCATGGAGGAGTGGGAGTATTTAGAAGAACACAAAGATCAGTACAAGGACATCATGAAAGAGGATCACTGGCCCCTCACATCACCAGGTAATAGACATGACTAAATCCACACGTCCTCTCATTATGTGTATGTAAGGGATGAATTCAGTCACTGGATGTGTTTCCTACAGTTAAGGAAGAGATAACAACACCGGAGAGATGTCCCAGTCCTCTTCTTCCACAGGATGGTTCAGAAGAACATCACAATGTCCCACAGGATGATCAGGTAGATGGAGATAAGGTCTCATGAAATGTTCCCTATTATCTGTAGAAGGCTGTAAAGATCTTGTGTTCAGTCTTGTTTTAGCCACCAGTATTATATGTTTTATCCTTGTATAATGAGAAAGATGGAGATGGCAGGATTACAGCTGACCATAGACATTACATGTCTGGTTCTTCTCACTATTTTCTGCCTGTACAGACTTTTCAGATGGCCTTCTCTGTCAACTGCTGCAGATCTTTTTTTGGTTGCACAAGAGTGGCACAACAGTTTGCCCTGGAGTCTGTAGAATTCTAGTTACACAAATGTGTCCTTACACTATAATCAGTGATAAGCAGGGTGTGTTAGTGGTAATAATCAGTTCTCCCCTGTGCCTTATACTAGGTACAGTATCTTCATGCCTGCAGTCATCCCAAAACTGGTAGACAGAACAGAAAGACAGCATTAAAGGGTTGTTCAGGAATAAGTAACTTTTCACATGTGTCCGCAGCCTCTACTATGGAAGGAGTCATACGTACCTGCTACCCTCAGCTCCGGTTATGTGTGCCACCTCCTGTGTGTCCATCTTCCAGTAAATGTTGTTTGCTCCCTCGCCGTCACAGGCATGGTCACCTGCTTTACTGCAGCCAATGACTGGCTTTAGTGGTGATGTGTTTCTTGTGGACATGTTACCCCTGAATCCAGTCATTGGCTGCAGCAGAGCAGATGATTATGCCCATTCCGAGGAGGTAAACAAGCCATCGACCGAAAGAACTTTGGCTTCCCGGCTTCACAGCCCTGGGGCGGCCAGCAAGGACAACAGGTACACAAACAATGTAATGTTATATACACACAATGTAAAGTTAGGGATGGAATATAAGGGCTCCTCTCCCTGCATTGCAAACTGGTTGGAATAATGAAGCAGATTGGATTTACAGTGAGGAACAGAAGTATTTGAACACCCTGCGATTTTGCAAGTTCTCCCACTTAGAAATCATGGCGGGGTCTGAAATTCACATTGTAGGTACATTCCCACTCTGAGAGACAGACTCAAAAAAAAGTCACACAAGTTCCAAACCGTGGTTTCACAATGGTTTTACCCCTGCGGGTCACAGGAGTGAAGAGGGCTCAATTCACAATATCAACATGCGTTTTTTCGGGTATGTGCGATTATTCACTACTTCCTCCTCTCTCAAAGATCTTCCAGTTATGCAAGGACTAGTGGGATGCCGTATACTCCAAATATTCCTCTTTCCACTACAGCTACTATAGGAAAAGCGCACCAATAGTGTAGCACAGTATATGCTTCTCACCTGCACCTTTCTCTATTATACTCACAGGTGCAGGTGGAAATCGGGCACCTCAGACACAGTAAACACCACAAATCCTCCGATGTTCTCATTCGTTAGTAGTTCTATATAACATAAAATCTCCAATAGCGAAGAGACGCTATTCAGTAGATAAAACCTTTTTAATAATACTCACAAGGGTAGTTGGACACAAGCGATTATAACAAATAGCAGCCTATTGCTACTGCCCTCTATAAAAAATAATCAGGAATTCACATTGTATGATTTTTAAAGAATGTATTTGTCTTGCACTGCTAAACATAAGTATTTTAGTACCTAGAAAATCAGTGTTAATATTTGGTACAGAAGCCTTTGTTTGCAATTACGGAGGTCAAACGTTTCCTGTAGCTCTTGACCAGGTTTGCACACACTGCAGCAGGGATTTTGGCCCTCTCCTCCACAAAGATCTCCTCTAGATCTGTCAGGTTTCGGGGGTGTCGCTGAGCAACACCGAGTTCCAGCTCCCTCCAAAGATGTTCTATTGGATTTAGTTAGATCTGGAGACTGGCTAGGCCACTCCAGAACCTTGATATGCTTCTTACGGAGCCACTCCTTGGTTATCCTGGCTGTGTGCTTCAGGTCGTTGTCATGTTAGAAGACCCAACCACGACCCATCTTCAATGCTCTGACTGAGAGAGGGAGGTTGTTTCTCAAAATCTCACCTTCATAGAAAAGCACCCCCAAAGCATTATGTTACCACCCCCATGCTTCACAGTAGGGATGGTGTTCTTGGGATGCAATACATCCTTCTTTTTCTTCCAAACATGACGAGTGAAGTTTAGACCAAAAAGTTCTACTTTGGTCTCTTCTGACCACATGAATTTTTCCCATGCCTCCTCTGGATCATGCAGATGGTTATTGGCAAACTTCAGACGGGCCTGGACATGTGATGACTTGAGCAGGGGAACCTTCTGTGCAATGCATGATTTGAAACCATGACGGTGTAGTGTTCTACTGACAGTGACCTTTGAAACTGTGGTCCCAGCTCTTTTCATGTCATTGACCAGCTCCTCCCTTGTAGTTATGGGCTGATTCCTCACCTTTCTTATCATCAGGGATACCCCACGAGGTGAGACCCACGACCCCACAAGGTGAGCCCCAGTCCGAGGGAGATGGACAGTCGTCTTTAGCCTCTTCCATTTTCTAACAATTGCTCCAACAGATCTGTTTTCACCAAGCTGCTTGGCAATTGCCCTGTAGCCTTTTCTAGCCTTGTGGAGGTCCACAATTTTGTCTCTTGTGTCTTTTGACAGCTCTTTGGTCTTGCCCATGGGAGTAGTTGGCATCTGACTAAGGCCGAATGCACACGGCCGTGTTTCACAGCCGTGTGCGGGCCGTGGAACCGCGGCCTGGATCCCTCCTGAGAGCAGGAGCGCACGGCGTCACTGGTTGCTATGACGCCGTGCGCTCCCTGCTGCCGGCACAGTACAGTAATACACTGATATAGATCTATACCAGTGTATTACTGTTCTGTGCCGGCAGCAGGGAGCGCACGGCGTCATAGCAACCAGTGACGCCGTGCGCTCCTGCTCTCAGGAGGGATCCAGGCCGCGGTTCCACGGCCCGCACACGGCTGTGAAACACGGCCATGTGCATTCGGCCTAACTGTGGGGTGGACATGTGTCTTTAAAGAGCTTGGATAGATGCTACTAAGTTAGATTAATGAGTGGAGTAGAGGTGGACTTTTTAAAGGCACAGTAACAGGTCTTTGAGATCCAGAATTCTTTCTGATTGCCAGGTGTTCAAATACTTATGTGCAGCAGTGCAAGGCAAATACATTCTTTAAAAATCATACAATGTGATTTCCTGTATTATTATTTTTTTTATCTGAATTTCAGACCCCTCCATAAAGTGGGAGAACTTGCAAAATCACAGGGTGTTAAAATACTTCTGTTCCTCACTTTATACAGGAAACCTGCACATATTTGGGTCAGATAACTCCTGCTGTCCGGTCATTATTGGTCCTCTTTTCAGGTTATATAAAACCTTCTACACGACTTCTCCAACCGTCTGATGACTTCTACAATATTTGTTTCACAGCTTGTGAATCCGGGTGAAGATCTGAACATGATATATGTTACAGAGACATATGTGAGGGGTGATGAGCAGAGTACAGAGGACATTCCTACAGATAACCGCCTAGGTGAGTAGTGACCACTAAGTAAAGCAGAGAAGACCCACAGATTCTACCCCTTCACTGGATTATACAATTTTATGTTACATTTTTCTGTCAGTTTTTTCAGCGTTATATTCACAGATTCAGCTAAAATTCTAATTAAATATGGATGGAAATGTGACAGCGTTATAGGTGATATACAGCATAGAGAGGTCATTAATATCAGATCGGAGGCGGATTTAGCTCACGGCAGCCTTGTCGCGCTCTTAGGCCTCTTCCTGGCCATGCAATGTGACGTTCATTGGTCATATGGCCTAGGCACAGATTAGTCCCATTCGAGTGAATTTATCTGAGCTGCAATGCCAAGCACAGCCACAGTTCAACAGACGGCGCTGTGCTCGGTAAGCTGTGAGGAGGCTTTGTATTCACATGAGCTCCAGTGAGCACTGAGGCTAAGACAGCTGATTGGTGGGGGTGCAGGGATCGGACCTCTACTGATCTCATATTGATGACTTGTGCTGAGGAAAATCTTGGAGAACCCCTTTGATGGTTTGCAAATGATTAAAAAAGACAGAAACAAATTATGCCAAACATCTCGCTTTATTCAGTATTGAGTATCAAAAATAGAAACATAGAATGTGTCGGCAGATAAGAACCATTTGGCCCATCTAGTCTGCCCAATATACTGAATACTATGAATAGCCCCTGGCCCTATCTTATATGAAGGATAGCCTTATGCCTATCCCATGCATACTTAAACTCCTTCACTGTATTTGCCGCTACCACTTCTGCAGGAAGGCTATTCCATGCATCCACTACTCTCTCAGTAAAGTAATACCTCCTGATATTACTTTTAAACCTTTGCCCCTCTAATTTAAAACTATGTCCTCTTGTAGCAGTTTTTCTTCTTTTAAATATTCTCTCCTCTTTTACCTTGTTGATTCCCTTTATGTATTTAAAAGTTTCTATCATATCCCCTCTGTCTCGTCTTTCTTCCAAGCTCTACATTTTAAGGTCCTTTAATCTTTCCTGGTAAGTTTTATCCTGCAATCCATGTACCAGTTTAGTAGCTCTTCTCTGAACTCTCTCCAAAGTATCAATATCCTTCTGGAGATATGGTCTCCAGTACTGAGCACAATACTCCAAATGAGGTCTCACTAGTGCTCTGTAGACTGGCATGAGCACCTCCCTCTGTCTACTGGTAATGCCTCTCCCCATACACCCAAGCATTCTGCTAGCATCTCCTGCTGCTCTATGACATTGTCTGCCTACCTTTAAGTCTTCTGAAATAATGATCCCTAAATCCCTTTCCTCAGATACTGAGGTTAGGACTGTATCACTGATTTTATATTCTGCTCTTGGGTTTTTACGCCCCAGGTGCATTATCTTGCACTTATCAACATTAAATTTTAGTTTCCAAATTTTTGACCATTCCTCTAGTTTTCCTAAGTCCTTTTCCATTTGGTGTATCCCTCCAGGAACATCAACCCTGTTACAAATCTTTGTGTCATCAGCAAAAAGACACACCTTACCATCGAGGCCTTCTGCAATTTCGCTGATAAAGATATTAAACAATATGGGTCCCAGAACAGATCCCTGAGGTACCCCACTGGCAACAAGACCTTGGTCTGAATATACTCCATTGACTACAACCCTCTGTTGTCTGTCCCTCAGCCACTGCCTAATCCATTCAACAATATGGGAGTCCAACCACAAAGACTGCAAGAGCTATGTGCATAAATACAGTCACTTACACGCCTTGGCATCCTACCGATGAGGTTTCTAATGATTGTCTATGGAATGTTCTGCCATGCTGAATGCATTTGGGCAAGCAAGTCATCAAGATCTGCTGCTGGTACCTACAGTATCTCACAAAAGTCAGTCCATCCCTCACATTTTTGTAAATTATATTCTTTTCTTGGGACAACCCTGAAGACCTGACACTTTGATACAATGTAAAGTAGTCAGTGTACAGCTTGTATAACGGTGTAAATTTGGTGTGCCGTCAAAATAACTCAAAACACAGCCACTATTGTCTAAACCGCTGGCAACAAACGTGAGTACACCCCTAAGTGAGAATGGCCAAGTTGTGCCCAAAGTGTCAATATTTTATGTGGCCACCATTATTTTCCAACACTGCCTTAACTCTCTTGGAGTTCACTAGAGCTTCACAGGTTGTCACTTGATTCCTCTTCCACTCCTCCATGACAACATACGTCCATTTTGAAAAGACAATCTCTGGATATGACTCTGAGCATGTGCGCTCAACTTCTTCGAGGCCTGTTCTGAGTGGAACCTGTCTTCTTAAACCATTGTATGATCTTGGCCACTATGCTGCAGCTTGCAATTGCTGATTATCTGGTACTCTACACCAGGTGTTTATCCACGTCCTCCTCAACGGACATCCTCCTTTCCCCAACAAAAACAGAGCACATTGTTGCTTCCACTTCTACTCCCTCCTTTTATATGTGCAAACTGAAGCATTGCCATGGTGTCTTAAAAAGGACCTTTCATGTTTTTGTTTTGTTTTTTTGTTTAGATAAATACCTTGCCTTCCGGGGGCGATGCTGTCACCCTGCCTGTATTTTTTTAAATGTCACTCCTACACCCCGCTGTGCCCCCCTGCAATTTTTCCACTCAGTATGAATACTTAGCATCTATATAGGGAGGAGTAGACCCCAGGGTTTTTCAATAGGCGTCTCCTTCTACCTGGCTGTGTCACGATCCAATCACAGCAGAGAGCATCATAGCCAGGAAGAAGACGCCTATTGAAAAACCCTGGCGTCTCCTCCTCCCTGTACAGATGCTGAGTATTAACATACTGAGCGGAAAAACTGCAGGGGGGCACAGCGGGGCGTGTGACATTTCCTGCTGTATTTCTCTCCTCCATCTACAAATGGACAATGTGGTTGGTGACAATGGCAGGAACATTATGGCTGCACTTCATTTGGGGGAAATAACACATGTTCTCTGCATGGCACACCTCAAAAATTTAGTGGTGCATCAATGTTTGAAAAAGCAACGTGGCTTGCAGATGGTGCTGGTCATGTCCAGGGGACTGTTCAGCCTTTCTTATGTGGCTAAAAAGGCCCTTCTGAACGTGAAGTGACAAAATGGTCTGACTTTGTACCGTTTGAATTCCACCTTACATATGCTGAAGCGTTGCTATGAGCAGCGTACAGAGATTAATGAATTACATGATGTGATAAAGCCGCCCTAAAATTAGGGCATTTAAGATACACCCTGGTGTTCCAAATCAATGTACCCTCAGGGGGTTAATATCCACGCGTGGTTGAGAGACTGGACACTGACACAGAAGTTGGTCAAAGCAATCTCTAACTTTATTATATGGGAGTAAGCCGTATATACATCTTCAGAAGAGGGCAGTCCTCTCTGAGGCTAAAACATTGTTTCATTGGTCAAAAAGGAAAAAGTGATAAGAGAAACAGAGATGACACTTCAACATCTGCGCAGTGGGTACCACTTTGGAATGTGAACTAATGTAAACATCTAGGTGGTCGCCATTTTGTAATGGCCGACAATCTAACAATAATACTGCATACGTCATATATGACACATCAAAGAGGTGCTTCTCTATAGGCAGTGAATAATATATATCATCAAGCCATATAATTGGCTTACGCCTTCCACCACACTCTGTAGGATACCTGTAGAAGGATGAGAAATCAGACACTTCCCACAGCACAGGTCTTTGCCCACCTCTCCCTTCTCCAGCTTGAGACAAAGAGAGAGGTGTGGGAGGAAGGCACTTGGAAAAAGAAAAAGTTAACTCATTACAGTCCTAGATATACAAAAAATATAGAATAAAATTCACACATCTTTAACAATGCATGAGAGCACCACAGCAGAGCATATGTTATTTTGAGCGCAGGTAGTTGCAGCTCATCAGGGCCATATGTCGCATACTCAACCCCTTCGAAGAGGCCACCAGAGTAGGGACAAGCATTAACATGGCATCATACTGATATTTATATTTGTACTAATGCTCACGCTGATGGAACAAGGACTAGAGGAAGAACAACAACCTCCATAGCTTGCTGGGAAACCTGTAGCTGATAGGAACCTGGACGGACAAAGTCACATGAAGGAGGAAAAGTTTGTGGTACAGGGGGATATGGAGTTTTCCTAGGCACAGCTAAGGAAGGAGGTTGGCGCTCGTATGATAGATATGCTGCTGATGATGATGACGATGACGGCGACGATGACATGGCCATGACCAACCATTGCAGTGGAGTCTTAAAGAACTGGGTCATCAAGCATGCTGGTGAGCATGACAACTGCATGCTTGGTTGCCTACATGCTAGAAAGCATATGGTTAGCATTAAGCAAAGTGACTACTACAGGATAGCCATACTTTTAGATAATTGCAATCAAAGCAAAAAGGGGAGAATGTTTTTACTGATGCCTGTCACCTGCATTTCTGTCCAGGAGTCCCATCTCCAACCTGGCTTAGTCAGAGACATCCTGCCCTTTCTGGTGGTGCTACCCCTACAATAAGTCTCAGAAGGCACAGCAGCAACAGCCAATTTAGTTTTCTTAACCACTTCAGCCCCCCTAGCTTAAACACCCTTAATGACCAGACCACTTTTTACAATTCTGCACTACACTAATTTCACGGTTTATTGCTCGGTCATACAACTTACCACCCAAATGAACTTTACCTCCTTTTCTTCTCACTAATAGAGCTTTCATTTGGTGGTATTTCATTGCTGTTGACATTTTTACTTTTTTTTGTTATTAATCGAAATTTACCGATTATTATTTATATTTATTTATTTTATTTTTTTTGCTAAAAAAAATGACATTTTTCACTTTTAGTTGTAAAACTTATCAAATAAAACTAAATTTCTATATAAATGTTTATCTAAATTCATTGTTCTACATGTCTTTGATTAAAAAAAATGCAATAAGTGTATATTTATTGGTTTGCGCAAAAGTTATAGCGTTTACAAACTATGGTACAAAAATGTGAATTTCCGCATTTTGAAGCAGCTCTGACTTTGAGCACCTGTCATGTTTCCTGAGGTTCTACAATGCCCAGACAGTAGAAACACCCCTCTAATGACCCCATTTCGGAAAGTAGACACCCTAAGGTATTCGCTGGACATAGTGCGTTCATAGAAGTTTTTATTTTTTGTCACAAGTTAGCGGAAAATGATTTATTTTTATTTTTGTCTTACAAAGTCTCAAATTCCGCTAACTTGCGACAAAAAATAAAAACTTCCATGAACTCACTATGCCCATCACAAAATACCTTGGGGTGTCTTCTTTCCAAAATGGGGTCACTTGTGGGGTAGTTATACTGCCCTGGCATTTTAGGGGCCCTAATGCGTGAGAAGTAGTTTGGAATCCAAATGTGTAAAAAATGCCCTTTGAAATCCTAGAGTACACATGTGGTATCACTGTACTCAGAAGAAGTAGGGCAACGTGTTTTGGGGTGAATTTTTACATATACCCATGCTGGGTGAGAAAATATCTCTCTAAAAGTCAACTTTTCACATTTCTTTTATACAAAGTTATCATTTTAGAGAGAGATTTCGCTCACCCAGCATGGGTATATGTAAAAAGACACCCCAAAGCACATTGCCCAACTTCTTCTGAGTACGGCGATGCCACATGTGTGACACTTTTTTGCAGCCTAGGTGCGCAAAGGGGCACAAATTCCTTTTAGGAGGGCATTTTTAGACATTTGGATTCCAGACTTCTTCTCACGCTTTAGGGCCCCTAAAATGCCAGGGCAGTATAAATAACCCACATGTGACCCCATTTTGGGAAGAAGACACCCCAAGGTATTTCGTGATAGACATAGTGAGTTCATGGAAGTTTTTATTTTTTGTCACAAGTTAGTGGAATATGAGACTTTGTAAGAAAAAAAAAACAACATAATTTTCCGCTAATTTGTGACAAAAAAAAAAAACTTCTATGAACTCACTATGCCCATCAGCGAAGACCTTAGGGTGTCCTCTTTCCAAAATGGGGTCATTTGTGGGGTGTTTGTACTGCCCTGCCATTTGAGGGTCTCCGCAATCATTACATGTATGGCCAGCATTAGGAGTTTCTGCTATTCTCCTTATATTGAGCATACAGGTAATGAGATATTCTTTTTTTCCGTTCAGCCTCTGGGCTGAAAGAAAAAATGAACGGCACAGATTTCTTCATTCGCATCGATCAATGTGGATGAAAAAATCTCTGCCAAAAAAAAAGGAGGTGAAAGGCGTCTGCCAGGACATAGGAGCTCCGCCCAACATCCATACCCACTTAGCTCGTATGCCCTGGCAAACCAGATTTCTCCATTCACATCAATCGATGTGTTGGAATAAATCATTGCCGTTTTTTTTTTTTTTTTTTTTTTTTTTTTTATTATATATACAAAGTGTTTGCCAAAGCATATGAACACCGCCCCTCAGCTCATAAGCCTCGGCAAACATATCTTTTTTACTGCAGAGGAGAAATCTCGTCTTGTAGCGCCGCATACACCGACTTTTGTGTAATCTGACAGCAGCGCAATGCTTCTGTCAGAATGCACATCAGTGCTGCAGCTGGTTCATCGGTTGGTCCACCTAGAAGGTAGAAAAAACAAAACAAAAAAGAAAAAACCAGGCCGCAACCCAATAAATTTATTAACATGAACTTTATAATAACATTTGAACAGAACATTAACTTTTATGAACTTTGGAAACAGAACATTAACTTTTTTGCTTACCGGTGATTTTTTTTTTTTGTTTTGCTTTTTTTACCTTTTATAGGACAAACCTCTCCTTCCCTATGGGACAATGTGCAAAGCCAAATCGCCCAGAGATGTGGCGAAGTACATTATGCGCTTTGGAGAGGTTTGCAGCAGCTCTGTGTGAATGGGCCCTAATAGCCCTGTGTGCCTGTCCTGTGAGATGCAATCCCTATGCTAAGTGTACCTGTGTGTGGTACTTCCGGAAACACTCCCCTAAGCATAGGGCAGGGTGGTCAGGGCAGTCAGGACAGAAATAGCGGGTGTCACGCCTTATTCCACTCCTGCCACAGACACAACATTTTTTTCGGGGTGGCGGTTGGTTTGAGGTACCAGCAACGACACTGGGGAAATGTCACTCGTGTAGACGGCTCACTACACTGGTGGTTGGGGCCACGGAACCTCCTGGATACAGCTGGGTGGCCTCTGGGACAAGAGGTGCTGTTGTCACTAAAGTGCAGGAAACACAGGATGGTCTCAAATCGTGTCCTGGACATGGCAGCAGAGAACATGGACATGTGATGAATTGGGTTTGCAATTCATTTGCTTTTTTGTTAGGCCCAGCGTCTGGTTCTGCGGGAAAGTAAATAGGGAGCCAACATCTGGTCATTGAAGTCCACCACTCCCATGAGTGAATTATAGTCGCGGACACAGAGGGGCTTTTCAATGACACTGGTTGCTCGTTCAATTTGGATTGTCGTGTCTGCGTGAATGGAGAGCATGTAAACGTCACGCTTGTCTCTCCATTTCACTGCAAGCAGTTCTTTGTTACACAAGGCAGCCCTCTCCCCCCTTGCAAGATGGGTGGTAACGAGCCGTTGAGGGAAGCCCCGGCGACTAGGTCGCGCGGTGCCACAGCAGCTAATCTGTTCTAAAAACAAATGCCTGAAGAGGGGCACACTTGTGTAAAAAATTGTCCACATAAAGATGGTACCCCTTGCCAAATAAGGGTGACACCAAGTCCCAGACTGTCTTCCCACTGCTCCCCAGGTAGTCAGGGCAACTAACCGGCTCCAGGGTCTGATCTTTACCCTCATAGACACGAAATTTGTGGGTACAGCCTCTGGCCCTTGTATAAGAGCTTATACAATTTGACCCCATACCGGGCGCGCTTGCTTGGGATGTATTGTTTGAAGCCAAGGCGCCCGGTAAAATGTATAAGGGACTCGTCTACAGCAGATGTTTTGCTCAGGGGTATACAAATCTACAAATTTGGTGTTAAAGTGGTCTATGAGGGGCCGAATTTTGTGGAGTCGGTCAAAAGCTGGGTGGCCTCTGGGACGAGAGGTGCTGTTGTCACTAAAGTGCAGGAAACGCAGGATGGTCTCAAATCGTGTCCTGGACATGGCAGCAGAGAACATGGGCATGTGATGAATCGGGTTTGCAATTCATGCTTTTTTATTAGGCCCATGTTGAGGAGAAGGCCCAGAAAAGTTTTAATTTCGGAAACTTGGACGGGTTTCCACCGGAAAGACTGGGCATAAAAGCTTCCCGGGTTGGCGGCTATAAATTGAGTGGCATACCGATTTGTTTCTGCCACGACTAAGTCCAACAGCTCCGCAGTCAAGAACAGCTCAAAAAACCCCAGTGCCGATCCGATTTGAGCTGTCTCAACCCAAACTCCAGACTGGGCGGTGAAAGGGGGAACTACTGGTGTGGGTGAATTTGGGGGCTGCCAATCAGGGTTTGCCAGCACCTCAGAACTCTAGGGGCCCTACGGGACTGTCTGTGCAGTGGCTGCGACGGGGGAACTAATGCACGTGCCACCGTACCAGCTTCAACTGTCCTTCTGGTGCTCGCCACTTCACCATGTTGTACGGCAGTGCTGGTACTAGGTCCAGGATGGGCTGCGCTGCTGGTGTATGCCTCCCCACGTAATCCGACAGCGCCAGCCCCACTCTGCTGCCCTTGAAGCGGATCCTGCGCAACCTGTGGTCTAGCAACATGGGGCCGGGTACGCCTGGTGGAACCGGGGACCTCAACCTCCTCGTCCGAACTTTGGGTCAGACTGCCACTGCTTTCTACAGGTTTGTATTCTGACACGCTGGATTCGTCAGATGAGGGTTCCCATTCCTCATCCGACTAGGTCAGAAGCCTGTAGGCCTCTTCAGAAGAATACCCCTTATTTGCCATTTGGACAACTAAATTTAGGGGGTATTCCCTGAGACTACCCAAGAAAAAAAGCAAGCCTGTCTTACAAATGGGAGGCTAGCCAAGTACCGGAGGCTGCTGCGATTGATAAAAAATATCAAAACAGATTTTTTTTTTTTATCGCCGCAGCGCTTGTAAAGTGATTGTGCAGTGATAAAAAATAATAATAATTTTTTTCTCACTGCGGCAGGGCGGGCGTGGGTGAACGCAAGTGTGGGCGACCGATCAGGCCTGATCGGGCAAACACTGCGTTTTCGGAGGAGGGCGAGCTAAGGTGACACTAATACTATTATAGATATGACTGTGATCAGTTCTGATCACTTAGAGATACTATAAAAGTACAAATGCTGATTAGCGATACGCTAGTCAGCGAATCAGTGACTGCGGTGGGCTGGGCGCTAACTGCCTAACAAAGGGGCCTAAACTATCCTAAACCTAACCGTCAATACTAGTGAAAAAAGAAAAATGACAGTTTACACTGATCACTTTTTTCCCTTTCACTAGGTGATTGACAGGGGCGATCAAGGGGTTAATTGGGGTGATGGGGGTTGATCTGGGGGCTAAGTGTGCTGTTTGGTGTACTCACGGTGAACTGTGCTCCTCTGCTGGGACCAACCGACGAAAAGGACCAGCAGAGGAGCACAGAAGCCATTTAACACCTTTATATTTATGTTACGGATGGTATTACAGAAAACTAGAAGACACAAATGAAGATCCGACTGACTTGATCCAAAACTAAGGAACAAAAGGGTAAGTCCTGTAACAGCCCCAGCTCTCTCCCTTACTGCTCAGCCTATGCAAAAATCTCAATGGTAGAAAATTGCATACCCTCGTTCCTCAACTGTATGACACCTGAACACCCTATAATAGTGAGGGGACACGACCACCAGCTCCCTACACTTAATACGGAGGGAGTCAGGCTCACCTAGGATCAAGCCCACAGGAAAACAGAAATAAACAGACTTATCTTGTGGATGCAGCAGTAACAGCTTCTAGCATCAGCACACTCCAGGAAGTTGTATAAACCGCAAGGTAAGGCAGTATGGGGAGGAGATATATAGGGAGGCAATCACTGCTAATAGATGACAGCTGGGAGAGGGAGGAGAGATGTCAAAACGAAAGCAAAACAAAAGAAGATCATGCAGAAGGTACTGAAGAACGTCTAACAGAACTTCTCAAAGATCTGGTGGTGACAATTTATAAATATAAGGTGTTAAATGGCTTCTGATTCGTTTTTTTGAAAATCACCAGCCTGCCAGCGCTGATCATTGGCTGGCAGGCTGGTGATTAAATACTTCTTTAACTTTTGCCGGCCTGAAATGCGCATGCGAGATGACACGCCGACGCGTCCTAGGAGGAATAACAGGGCCGCCGCCAGGACGCATCGCTGCGTGCGGCGGTCCTGTAGTGGTTAATGTGATGGAAGTCTTTTTTAAGTGCTGTGCCAACCTGACGCATATCCGCAAAAGGACAAGCATTGCCTGAACAACAAGGTTCAGTCGTACCAGGACTGTGCCCTTTCTTCTGCACATAGCCTGTCCCCTGACTCCATGGACTTCTGGGAGGGGGATTGTAACAGTGGCTGGAACTGGCCAAGTTTGATATGTGTACTGTCTTGTTCAGCCTCCAGTGCAGGGTATTGTCACGGATGATGTTGCAGATAGCTGGAAGTTATGAATAAATGTCCGACTGGCTTGATCCCAAACTAAGGAGCATATAGGTGACCCCTATAAAACCCTAAGAGCTCACCCTGACTGCTAAGCACATACAAGGGTCTCAAAGGTAGACTATTGTATGCCCCCTTACCTAAGACTGTTTGACACCTGAAAACCCTATAATAGTGAGGGGACACGACCACCGGCTCCCTGCACTTCATACAGAGGGAGTCAGGGTCACCTAGAATCAAGCCAGCAAGGAAACACAATACATGAAAGGACTTATCTGAACAAGCAGCAGCAGAAGTCTCCAGCAGTGAACACTTCAATCCAGAAAGTAGTATAAACCGCAGAGTGAGGCAGTATGGGAGGGAATATAAAGGAAAGAGGATTAGTCTAAATAGGTGACACCTGGGAGAAGGAAATGAGATAAGAAAGTGAAACCAAAACAAAGAACATCATGCAATAGGTAGAGAAGGATGTCTGTCAGACCTTCTCACAGAAGTGGCGGTGACAGGTATTCAGTGTGGCAGGTGGCATCGTCACACACCTCCAGCTGATGCCAACGAGCAGATCTGCCAGAGAGTCATGCACATATTATCAGGCCATTAGGAGCAGATTCGATTCTTGTCAAATTTATTTGTTCCCTCTTCTGACCTGATTCTTCAGAATTACACCTGAAATGTATTTCCAGAAATTGGTTCATCTCTAGTGATATACTTTTCATAATCTTTGGATGGTGTGTACAGTATATATGAGTTGCAAGCACTTAAAGGGGTTGTCTCATCTGAGACAATGGGGGCATATCACTAGGATATGTACCCATTGTCTGATAGGTGCAGGTCCAACCTCTAGGACCCACACCTATATCGAGAACTGAGCGGGCCAACGTGGTGGTTAGAGGACACTGGTCCGGCCACCACAAAGCGCTCTCACCATAGAAGTGAATGGTAACGCACTGTGCATGACCAGCCACTGTTTACCTTCACTTCTATGGGCCTGACTGATAAAGCCGAGCCAGTGCTGCGCATGCACAGTGCATCCTCCACCACTTTCGAGGCTCCGTTTAGGAGATAGGTGCTGGACCCAGCGGTGGGACCCGCACCTACCAGACAATAGGGGCATATCCTGGCGAATTGCCCCCATTGTCTCTGATGAGCCAACCCCTTTAATATAAATGCATTAAAAAAGGAAGATGTTATGGTATGGGCCATGCAGTTTGTTTACTTGAGAGTCACTGGACTAAGATTTGGAGAGACCTCGGTGTGCACAGTGTCCTAGCTGCAGTGGAGATGTTCAGGTCACAGGATTATTCTTTGGCGCTATATGTAGTTTGTGTAATCGGGAAAGGCGGCAGGATAAGGCTACATTCACACAACAGTGAAAAATGGCACACAGCTGTTTTTAGAATGAATAGAACTCGATGGCGCTATTCACATGGACATTTTTTTTAAGGCGAGTGAATAGTGTTTGTGAAAGATTTGTGGCGGTTTTCACTGCCAGATGGACCCCATTTAAATCAATGGGACTATTTTTAATGGCCATTTAGACAACAGTGCATCCATGTAATGGCTGTTTAAAATGGGTATGGTACACTAGTGTAAAATGACCTTTTAGGGGTTAAAATAAAAATAAATTGCCTTATCCGCTTGCACACACAAGGCAGTCTCTCTTAGTGCGGAAGGACCTGTGCTACCAATGTGATGACATCATTATGCTCTTTCAGCATGACTGCTTAGGAGCGCATGGTGACATCATCCCAGTGTTGGTTCTTTAGCACCAAATGAAGAGCGACTTTTCTCTACTCGTGCAAGTGGATGATTAATTATTACTGATGGGGGCCACCCTGGGGAACATTATTACTAACTGGGGCCACTTTGGGGGACATTATGTATACGGCATATATTGGCAATTAAATAAAAAGCAAATAAAAATAATTTAAATCATCCTTAAATGATGGCCATTAAAAATTAATGCAAAAGGTCCAGACGACTAAGAAAGGGATGCAAAAATTGTTGAAAAATGGCCATTTTTTTATGGCCTTTTTTCACATGTGAATGTAACTTTAAGAGGTCATACAAAAAAGTCTCACCACTGAACACCAGATATTTGCCTGCTGCCGGGAAGAGCATGATGTGTTCAGTATTAGGCCTCATGCACACGACCGTGGTGTGTTTTGCGGTCCGCAAATCGCGGATCCGCAAAACACGGATGCGTCCGTGCGCGTTCCTCAATTTGCAGAACGGCATAGACAGCCTTTAAAATAAATGCCTATTCTTGTCCACAAAGTATGTTTTTAGCAGGGCCACGGAACGGAGCATCTTTTGTTGCCCCATTGAAGTGAATTAGTCCGCATCCGACCAAAACAATTGCCGTGTGCATGAGGCCTTACTTTAACTTTATTCATAGTACAGGAGCTTCACTGATGTAAAGTAGACACCAAGGGACAGCACTACTGCAGGGGGCATAACTACTGTGTGGGGGCACTTAGGGGCATAACTATTGTTTGGAGACCTCAAGAGGACATTCTACTGAGTGGGGGTAGTTGGGGAGAGGGCACTAAAGAGGAATTCCACTGTAAAAGGGACACTGAAAGGAGATAACTAATGTGTGGGGCACTAAGAGGGGATTCGTCACCACTTGTCCAGTGCTAGGAAATGTTTTATTTATATATCTTTTAAACAACTGATTGGGTGGGGGTTGCAGGAAAGTATCTCAAGGTAGGAGCCAGCGTTTTTTAGTTATGCCCCTCGGTCTACTATTAGATTGGGGTCTGTTTGGCCACCACTGTTTTAGTCAATTGATGATTGAATTTTGTGCCATGTCTTGTAATTTCTGTGGATTTTTTTTATTGGAAAATTTATAAAACTTCAATACAATTTTAATGTTATTCATCAATAATAAAATGTATTTTGTTCTTGGTAGATGACTGTACCAGGAACTTAGAGAAACATCTGGTATCTTCAGATTTTGAAGTAGATGATTTTGGTATCACACGAGATACATTTGAAGAGCATGCCAATATACAAGATATACCCTCATCCAATCACAGCAACAATGCATCATTTGATTCTTTTAAACAGGTCCGATCTTCTGATTCATCACAGACTGTAACACAGAATAAAAGTCACAGAAGAGGTGCTAAACATCAAACAGCTCATGTAAAAGAGAAGCCATTTTCATGTTTAGAATGTGGTAACTGTTTTAGATTTAAATCAGAATTAGTGAGACATCAGAGAATTCACACAGGGGAGAAGCCATTTTCATGTTCAGAATGTAGTAAATGTTTTAATCAGATATCCGAACTTGTTAGACATCAGAGAGTTCACACAGGAGAGAGGCCATTTTCATGTTCAGAATGTGGGAAATGTTTTAAGAATAAATCAGCTCTTGTTATACATCAGAGAATTCACACGGGGGAGAAGCCATTTTCATGTTCAGAATGTGAGAAATGTTTTAACCGTAAATCATATCTTGTTATACATCAGAGAACTCACACAGGAGAGAAGCCATTTTCATGTTCAGAATGTGGGAAATGTTTTAAGCACACATCATCATTTTTTGAACATCAGAGAAATCACACAGGGGAGAAGCCATTTTCATGTTCAGAATGTGGGAAATGTTTTAAGGAAAAATCAGTTCTTGTTATGCATCAGAAAATTCACACAGGGGAGAAGCCATTTTCATGTTCAGAATGTGAGAAATGTTTTAATTATAAATCATCTCTATTTAAACATCAGAGAATTCACACAGGGGAGAAGCCATTTTCATGTTCAGAATGTATTAAATGTTTCAATCAGAAATCGGAACTTGTTAGACATCAGAGAGTTCACACAGGAGAGAGGCCATTTTCATGTTCAGAATGTGGGAAATGTTTTAAAAATAAATCTGCTCTTGTTATACATCAGAAAATTCACACAGGAGAGAACCCATTTTCATGCTCAGAATGTGGGAAATGTTTTAAAAATAAATCATATCTTGTTATACATCAGAGAAATCACACAGGAGAGAGGCCATTTTCATGTTCAGAATGTGGAAAATGTTTTAACCTTAAATCAAGTCTTAATTCACATCAGAAAATTCACACAGGGGAGAAGCCATTTTCATGTTCAGAATGTGGGAAATGTTTTAACCTTAAATCAAATCTTAATGCACATCAGAAAATTCACACAGGGGAGAAGCCATTTCAATGTTCAGAATGTGGGAAATGTTTCAACCGTAAATCATCTTTTGTTAAACATAAAAAAACTCACATATAAAGGAAGCCATCTTCATGCTTAGCTTGTTAGTGACCTCCCTCCGTCAGATACTCCTTTTTACAGGGAGATAAAACAGCGCCTTGCTTTTAGTGACCAGAGGTAGCTGAGGGCTTGGAGCGATGATTGGGACCGTCCATAAAATAGAGCTGGAGTCCCACAAGAGCTGGTTTCCAGACATGTGGAAAAAGGGGCGTCATTCACACTTGGCCAGTTATTTTCAGTCAAGTGGAATGACAGATAGGATGTAACATAGTAACATAGTTTATAAGGGTGAAAAAAGACATCTGTCCATCCAGTTCAGCCTATTATCCTGCAAGTTGATCCAGAGGAAGGCAAAAAAAAACTGTGAGGTAGAAGCCAATTTTCCCTACTTTGTTCCCGACTCCAATCAGGCAATCAGAATAACTCCCTGGATTAACGATTCCTCTCTAGTAGCCATAGTCTTCTTCACAGGAGTCCAGAACTGTACACAGTACTCCATGTGTGGTCTGACTAGTGGCTTGTAAAGTGGCAGGACTATGTTCTTATGGGCATCTATGCCCCTTTTGACGCAATCCATTATCTAATTAACCTTGGCAGCAGTTGCCTGACATTGGTTTTTACTGCTTAGTTTGCTGTTCACTAAAATTCCTAGGTCCAGTGCTCCAGACTAAAAAAAATACCTAGTAGCCATTGGCTCCTGAACTGAAAAATTTAGGAGCCAAATTAAATTTTTAGTCGCCAAATCAATACCGAATCAAAATGTTGGTATTGTGACAATGCTACGCCGATCAGATTGGCGTAGGGTTGTTTCGATACCAAATTTTTGATTCGCTTTCGTCACCATAAAAAAGTATTGCGATACTCAATACCGCGCAAAAAAACGAACAAAAAAAAAACACCAAAAAAAGCTGCGTGCATTTCGCATTTTATGAAACGTTCGGCCCATAATAGAACAGTCCTATCCTATTTTTTGGGGTGGAAAGGTGACAAATAAATGGCGAATGGCTCTATACCGGAAAATAACTGATCAGGTATATTCCCATGCATTCTGAATGGAGAGTAATCCGTTCAGAATGCATCAGGATGTCTTCATTTTGACTGATCAGGCAAAAGATAAAACCGCAGCATGCTATGGTTTTATCTCCGGCAAAAAAAAACTCAAGATTTGCCTGAATTCTGGATACAGCATTTTTCCCCATAGGAATGTATTAGTGCTGGATCCGGCATTCAAAATACCGGCATGCGCAGACCGGTAAAAATGTGTAAAAAGATACAAGACGGATCCGTCTGTCCGCATGACAAGCGGAGAGATTAATTCGTTCTTGCAATGCATTTGTGAGACGGATCCGCAATTTGAGTTGATTTTGTGTGTTAGCCCTGCTACATATGTACTTTTAGAAGTAATGACAATAGCACGGATGGAAAGGGGTGGTAGTGATCCTTTACTGTTCTTACGGATGGTTTTGGACGCTTCCCCTTAATATATTCTGTCGTGATTGCTTGTTCTGTGCACATAGTGGTTTCTACCTTGCCAGGCAGGGCTGTTATGCCGCACAAGCATCACTTGCCACATGTGAATGCCCCAGTTATAAAGAAAATTGCATAATAAAAATGCTTACCTCACCAATGTCCCACCTGCCAAAATGTATCTTAAAAGTACCCAAATATATCATAAAATACAAACTTCTAAAATTACCAAAACAGGGAACCAATTGTAACCATTTATTTTAGTGTCAATTTGCATATTTGAAGAATAAGCAGCTGAAGTTTTAAATAAAACGACTTTTCCCCCCGAATAAAACAAAAAAAAGATTTAAAAAAAAAATCACTAAACATATTAATAAAGAACCCCTATGTTACATGTAAAAACAATAGCAAGATGGGTTGCACAAGAAGTAAAAATTATACTTAGACCATTAAACCTCCCCATGCTCTAAATGACAATAATGCGTATGTCAGTAAAGTGGTTTTCCAGTAATGTGATATTGATGGCTTGTCGGGATAGGCCATAATTATCAGATAGGTGGGGGGTATGACACCTGGCACCCCCACCAATCAGTTGGTCTACAGTAGCTCTGGCACCAGAACTCCACAGATCCATCCATTGGTGGTGACCAATCTCTTCAGTTGAAGCAACTCTAACATAACCAGATTCATCCACTACACCATGTTGGAAAAGTTTTTGAAATTCAATTCATTTTAAGGGTTAACAAAGTGATTTTTGTAAAGACTGTTGACTTGGGTAATAAAGCACAACTGCAGAGAACATCTGGGTCAACAGTTTATAGAACATCCTGCCTCATCATCCTGTCATATTCTATAGAAACATCCTGTTATATGTTCTATGCAAAGTATCGACTAACCTGCCTAGTTATAGAGATTATTATTATATAGCTTTTTTCTTTATTGCTTACGTAAGGCACCTTATATAAAGCCTGGACTCCTAGTATAATCAGACAACTGCTTAGCATAGCTTGTCACCATTGTATTGTGTGTTATCTGGTTGTCTCACTGTCGGCAGGAAATAAATATTGCCTACCTTTTGATTCAGATGACTTAGTTCCTCAATTGATAGATATTTAAAATAAAACTAAGCAGATGGGAATATATTTCTGATAAAGAGTTTGAAAAAAAAAAAAAGATATATATATATATATATATATTGAATATTTGAAGTTATGATTTAATGCCTGCTCATTTACTCAGGTGAAGGGAATTGGCAGAGGAAACAGGCTCCAAAGGTGGCCGTGCTCCAAAGTAGACCCTGTGGTTACATTTCACACTCTGCTCAGACAAGTTGGCAGCTCAGCTCCACAACTATAAAGAAACTCCCCAGACATCATGGAACCGGGAGTTGATAAGAAATTTTGAACTGCCTATACATCTCATAAATACACCGTTTAACTATTTTGGGACCGAGACGGACATTCTCCTGGTCTTCGTTTGTATGTTGGACATAGGGAAGGGGAGATACTCCTTCCAGTGAGGTGCTAGGATCCGTAATGGGTTTTTGGATCTCTGGCTGCCAAGGATTGGGATCCTCCTGGGGGGGGAGGGTGTGACCGCCTAAAGTTTAAGTGCCCGTGCAGGGCAGAGGTGATTGTCTTTCTCTGAAGGGAGGTCAGGTGGTGTCATGTTTGGAGGGACCTAGAAACTCGCTGTCCTCACTGCCCCCCATGTGACTACAGCTAAGGATTACATCATCCAAGAATTCTACAAGATTACAACTTTAATAGACCTCATATGTATCTGGTAACTGACTTTTATCTGTTAACGCTGCTTGTAATTCATGGAAATTAATAGGTGATAAAGTAAAGCGTCCCTAGTAAATTATAATCGCGGAAGGTGTGGGATACGCTAAAATGTAACTTTTATTGGTATACCAATAAAATAGGGGGAATGTGACCTAAAAAAATCCCAAATAATTTTAGGCAGGTGGGATGGCACTAACCAAGTGCTCAAACAATTGTGACATGTGAACCCACCATGTGTGTAGTGTCTCCACCTCCACTGTGTAGCCAAAGGGATATGAGAATGTGTCCCAATATCAAACCACCTCCATAGGCTTGGAAATGTATTCAGGTACAACTATGGAGAGGTGTGATGGGAATCACATACAAGCTAATCAACCACAGCTGATGCTATAATGGCAGCATGAGAGCCAGGAGACAAGAGTGTACTTATGTGATAAACACTACAATGTCCCAGCGCTCTCAGACCAGCTGTGGTGATTAAATAGGAAGAGCAGGGTTGGGTGCAGATCAGGGTGCCCTGGTAATACGGCGTCCTGATACACTGTGTCAAGCATGGATCACCTCTGTGCTGTATGATTCAGGCTGTAGCAACACAGCTAAAGGTATCCTGCAAGATCGCACCCAATCTTACTTCCCAAGAGAACTGTCATCTAGCTCATGCTATCGCAGTAATATTAGCTCTAATATTAGCTCAACGCGTTTCTTCTATATAAGAATCATCAGGAGCCAAAATAACCTGCCTATCTAAGCTGAGCTATCTCATTCATTCAGAGCAACAGCATGACAGCATATCCGGCGAAATGACGAAAAACAGCAGCAACCACCTATGTAGATACGTCATGAGTTTAAAATAAGATTGCGGCGCCCCGGGGGTTAATCCGAACGGGATGCCGGCTGAAATCATTTAGCCGGCATCCTGTCACAACGCCGGGGGGGGGGGGGGGGTCATGTGACACCCCCGTATCGGCGATCGCAGCAAACCGCAAGTTTAAAATGCCCCAAATAACGTTTTATTAACCCCCCTGCACCCCTGAATGATATTATGTGGGCGGGTGGTGCAGGGGGGGTTTCGCAGGTGGTGCGGCCTCCCCTTGAAAAATGGTTGGTGGACAGTGGTTATACCAGGTGCTGACACCCTGGTATAAACGGCTGACATCGGTGATGCGATGTCAGCCGTTTAACCCTTTCCATACAGCGGTCCGTACGGACCGCTGCATGGAAAAAGTTAACAGCTCAGGGAGCTCCCTCCCTCTCAGATCGGGGGGCTGCTGTGCCTTTGCAGCCCCCCGATGGAGAGGGAGAGAGCCCCCAGAAAGCCCCGTCCTTACCCTTCCCCGTCTGCGCAGTTGTGGCTACAACTGAGCAGACGGGGAAGGTTCCCATGGCAACAGGACGCCTTCTCAGGGATCCTGCTGTCCATGGTGCTGAACAGATCTATGCAAAAGGCATAGATATGTTCAGACAAAGTGTAAGTAAAATACAGTACAGTACCCTATATAGTGTACTGTACTGTATTATACAGACATCAGACCTGGGTCAAATTTTTTTAAAAAAAAAGTTAAGATAAGAAAAAACATTTATCACTGAATAAAAAAAAAAAAAAAAATACACTACACATATTAAATAGAAAAAAGAGAAGCAGCACACAAAGAGAAAACGTACGGGTGCAAAAAAATCCTCCTGGGGGACCTGCGACCAAGGTCCCGGGTATAGATAATGAAGCAAAGGAAGGCAGCACTCCAGATGATAATGAAAAAGTGGATTATTTATTCACTCATCAGCAACGTTTCAGCTCTCTCTATGGAGCCTTTTTCCAGCTGGAAAAAGGCTCCATAGAGAGAGCTGAAACGTTGCTGATGAGTGAATAAATCGTCCACTTTTTCATTATCATCTGGAGTGCTGCCTTCCTTTGCTTCACTACACATATTAGGTATCACCGCGTCCGTAACGACCTGATATATAAAACGGTCATGTTACTTTCCCCGCACGGTGAACGCCATAAAAAAATTATAATAAAAACTATGAGAAAATTGAAATTTTGCCCACCTTACTTCCCAAAAAAGGTAATAAAAGTGATAAAAAAAGTCGCATGTACGCCAAAATAGTACCAATCAAACCATCATCTCATCCCGCAAAAATCATACCCTACTCAAGATAATCGCCCAAAAACTGAAAAAACTATGACTCTTAGACTATGGAAACACTAAAACATGATTTTTTTGTTTCAAAAATGAAATCATTGTGTAAAACTTAAATAAATTTAAAAAAGTATACATATTTGGTATCGACACGTCCGTATCGACCGGCTCTATAAAAATATCACATGACCTAACCCCTCAGGTGACCACCGTAAAAAAATAAAAACGGTGTAAAAAAGCTATTTTTTGTCATCTTAAGTCACAAAAAGTGTAATAGCAAGCGATTAAAAAGTCATATGCACCCCAAAATAGTGCCAATCAAACCGTCATCTCATCCCGCAAAAATGAGACCCTACTTAAGATAATCGCCCAAAAACTGAAAAAACTATGGCTCTTAGACTATGGAGACACTAAAACATTTTTTTTGTTTTAAAAATGAAATCATTGTGTAAAATTTACATAAATAAAAAAAATTGTATACATATTAGGTATTGCCACGTCCGTGACAACCTGCTCTATAAAATTACCACATGATCTAACCTGTCAGATGAATGTTGTAAGTAACAAAAAAAAGTGCCAAAAAAGCTATTTTTGTTACCTTGCCGCACAAAAAGTATAATATAGAGCAACCAAAAATCATATGTACCCTAAACTAGGACCAAAAAAACTGCCACCCTATCCCGTAGTTTCTAAAATGGGGTCACTTTTTTGGAGTTTCTACTCTAGAGGTGCATCAGGGGGGCTTCAAATGGGACATAGTGTCCAAAAAAACAGTCCAGCAAAATCTGCCTTCCAAAAACCGTATGGCATTCCTTTCGTTCTGCGCCCTGCCGTGTGCCCGTACAGCAGTTTACAACCACATATGGGGTGTTTATGTAAATTACAGAATCAGGGCCATAAATAATGAGTTTTGTTTGGCTGTTAACCCTTGCTTTGTAACTGGAAAAAAAATATTAAAATGGAAAATCTGCCAAAAAAGTGAAATTTTGAAATTGTATCTCTATTTTCCATTAAATCTTGTGCAACACCTAAAGGGTTAACAAAGTTTGTAAAATCAGTTTTGAATACCTTGAGGGTGTAGTTTCTTAGATGGGGTCACTTTTATGGAGTTTCTACTCTAGGGGTGCATCAGGGGGGCTTCAAATGGGACATGGTGTCAAAAAACCAGTCGGCTTCTAAAAACCATACGGCGCACCTTTCCCTCTACGCCCCGCTGTGTGGCCGTACAGTAGATTACGGCCACATATGGGGTGTTTCTGTAAACTGCAGAGTCAGGGCAATAAAGATACAGTCTTGTTTGGCTGTTAACCCTTGCTTTGTTAGTGGAAAAAATGGGTTAAAATTGAAAATTAGGCAAAAAATTTTTATTCTCAAATTTCATTCCCATTTGCCAATAACTCTTGTGCAACACCTAAAGGGTTAACGAAGTTTGTAAAATCAGTTTTGAATACCTGTGTGTAGTTTATAGAACCTCAGACCTGTAGTGGTCCCTAAAAATTGGGTCTTTGTAAATTTCTGAAAAATTACAAGATTTGCTTCTAAACTTCTAAGCCTTGTAACATCCCCAAAAAATAAAATATCATTCCCAAAATAATTCAAACATGAAGTAGACATATGGGGAATGTAAAGTCATCGCAATTTTTGGGGGTAGTACTATGTATTACAGAAGTAGATAAACGGAAACTTTGAAATTTGCTAATTTTTCCCAAATTTTGGTAAATTAGGTATTTTTTTATGCAAAAAATATATATATTTTTTTTACTTCATTTTACCAGTGTCATGAAGTACAATATGTGACGAAAAAACTATCTCAGAATGGCCTGGATAAGTCAAAGTGTTTTAAAGTTCTCAGCACTTAAAGGGACACTGGTCAGATTTGCAAAAAATGGCCAAGTCCTTAAGGTGAAATAGAGCTGAGTCCTTAAGGGGTTAAAGGAAAAAAATATGGGGCGTGTCTTCGGCATGGCGGCGTGAGGACGCATGTAAGGAGAGCTCCGTGACCTGCTTCAGGGAATCAAGTGGGACCACCATCTTACCTCCTACAGGTGACTAAAGGGAGAAGGTCGAGGAGCCAACCCGCGGTCCCTCCCGAGCACTCTATAGGCCGGTTCCTCCAATCCACCCAGCAAGGAGACCCAGAGTCGCCCATAATGGCCGCCGCTTCCTCACCATTGCGGCCTGCGGCACAGCCGTTTCTTCCGGCGCCGACTCCGGAGGTCCTGCTTTCCAGCGTGCAGCACCCGGGTGAGCTGTTTCCATGTCGCTCAGCCCCGGCCTTCCTGAGTGAAATTGCCACCCGACCGGGTCCCCCGCTATGCCACGCAGCTCAGTTTTCGTCGGAGCTTCCAGATACCGCCTCTCAGGTGAGATTGGGGCCTAATGAAGACAAAAGCCTGCAAGCCTGCACCTACGCGCTTCACTCAGCTTTAAATAGCTCACGGCACACTCCCGGGAGGGATACACCTCAGATCCATTCTCCTGCGGCTATCCCTACACGGGGTTTTACTGAGGGGACGCCACCGACCCTGCTGGACCCTGCTCCTACTCACCCACGGCCTGCCCTGGACATTCACTCTCTCAGCCAAGGCCATTTTCTCCTCGCTGTCGCAGCATCCTGAGGAATCACAGGGGCTCCCCCCATTGATTGCACGTTGGCAGAGCTATGGGAAATGGTGAGGTCATTGCGCACAAAGTCTGATTTGGAGGCACAAGTGGCTCGCATAGAAACCAAACAGGCCCAGGCTATCCAAGTGTTTCGTGATGATGTCCATCAGCTAGACGCCCGGCTGTCATCGCTAGAACACTGCTATGCGGCCACTGCATCCACGGTCCACTCTCATTCCGCGACCCTGTCTGCGCATACCTCTCAATTGCAGGACTTTTCTCCACATCTTGACGACGTGGAAAATGGAGAACCTTAAGCTCCGTAACATCCCGGAGTCTGTCCCCAGCGACCAGCTACATTCCATTGTGGTTGACATATTCAACTCGTTCCTTGATAATCCACCTTCAACCAAAATTGAGCTAGACAGAGTCCACAGGACCGCTAGTCCCAGAAATCGTGACCTGGAGAGGCCACGTGATGTCATCTGCCAGGTCCATTTTTACACGGTGAAAGAGCAAATTCTACGCAAAGCCTGGGAGAAGAAGGAACTCTTCTTTGAGGACACTCCAATTACTATCTTGCCAGATGTGTCCCGCCTAACTCTATCTATATGAAGAATGGTTAGGCCTCTGCTAGAGGCAATTATAGAAGCTTAAGCATCTTACCGCTGGGGGCATCCGTTCCACCTCATCGTCCGATACTCTACCAGTCAGTCGATGCTGGTCCGCTCTCCTACCGACCTCTCAGATCTTTTCAAGTTCCTGGATATCCATCCATTTGCTGTTCCGGATTGGACATTGCCTCCACTCCTGCAAGAGCCACCACAAAGGCCAGATTTCCCTCGACGATCAACATCTCCGTTATCGAGACGCGCATCTCCTGGCCATTCCAGCTCCTCCCGCGGCCGTTCTTCCAGACCTCACTACCAGCCTGCAAGACTTCTACCTCAATCTCCCCGTTGATTCACCATTTTCGTCTCTGGTGGGGCGATTCTTCACCTGCATTCCTGAAAGGGACTTTGCTGTGAAACTCTCCATGTTTCTTCAACCTCAGGGGATGTTATTGGTCTTATGACTTTGTTCTTATTTTATCCTCTGTGTTTTCCTGTTATTTCCTGTGCTACCTCCATTTTATCTGTCTTGTAGGTATAAACCTATACATCTATCCTCACCTCTTTCCGCTGTCAATGTTGCTGTTCATTCTAGGAAGGGGTCTCCCGGATGTAAAATTGCTCTGTCTCCTTTTCAGGTCACTAGTAGTTCTCTCTGAGATTAGGTTTCATTTCCTCTCCTAGTTGCTTGCCGTTCTACCTCCCCTACTAGGGCACTGTGAGTCCTTTCCTTAATACCCTTTTGATGGGTTACTCACAGTTACTTTTACTGTTGCAGCTTTTTCCTGCTCATAGATAGGATCCCTCCCCCTGCCTATTTTCCTCTCTTTTTCGCCTTCTCCTACCCTACTCCCTTTCTCCTCCTTCCCTTATTGACAACACACTTCTCTCTCACAATGGGGTTTTATACGCACTTACTTTTTATCCTCTACTGTTCAATATGTCTGACATTTTGTTGTTCTCCCTTAATGTACAGGGTTTGAACTTGCCTGAAAAGAGATCTTCTCTCCTGCGTCTCCTCTGGAAAAAAAGAGCTCATGTGGCATTTATCCAGGAAACACATTTTCACTCCTCCTCTACTCCGAAACGCTTCGATAGACGTTTTCCACATGTCTACCACAGTTCTGACCCGGATTCCAAGACGAAAGGTGTCTCAATCCTTATCTCCAACGCAATCTCCTGGGACCTGATTGTTTCTCGCACTGATGGAGCTGGCAGGTACCTGTTTGTTAAAGGAAAGTTAGCAGGTACTTTAGTTACATTGGCGTCTATTTATGCCCCTAACACGGGACAGATTAGTTTCCTGTCCAAGACCCTTAGAGCCTTGGAGGACTTCACCGAGGGTCTCCTGATTCTGGGAGGTGATTTCAACATTGTTCTAGACCCTCGTCTGGACTCCTCCAAGGGTCAGGTTTCTTATCCTCACTCAACCATTTCCAAGCTTAAAGAGCTCCTTTTCTCTCAGCAACTTGTGGACACATGGCGCGTCTTAAACCCAACATCCCGAGACTACACGTTCTTCTCACACCCACACAATTCCTACTCCAGATTGGATTTTTTCCTCCTGAATCATGCTAGACTAGACCTTCTTACAAGGGCGGAGATCGATTCAATAGCTTTCTCTGACCACGCCCTAATCTCCATATCGCTTTCTTTCCCGACCCACCAAAACAGGGCCTGGCATTGGCAACTAAATGAATCAATCCTACAAGACCTGCAGGTCTCCTCTGAAATCCGGAAGGACCTGACTGAATATTTTGTGACTAACGTGGCTCCAGAGATTGATCCCCTTACTATTTGGGAAGCCCATAAATGCTTTACCCGAGGCTCCTTTATAAAACTAGGGTCCCAGTTGAAAAAAGAGAGAGCCGCAAAGATAACTTCCCTTTTGTCGCGCATTCACGTGTTAGATCAGCAACACAAACAGACCCTGGACTCGCAGCTGGGAGCAGAGCTCGCTCAGCTCCGTGATCAGGTTCGTTCACTTTGCCTCTCAAAAGCGAAGGCAACCTTAACCAAATGCCGTAGACACTACTATGAACATGGGAATAAACCAGGCAGAACCCTGGCTCGGGCTTTACGGAAAACTAGGCTATGCTCTTATGTTCCTCACGTGTCTACCCTCTCCGGTTCTAAGGTCTCCCTCCCGCGGGATATAACAGAAGCGTTCAGATCCTACTATCACACACTATATAACTTAGGGGACTCCCATCAGTCCAATGCCCACGGATTAATGCCCTCAATGAGGTCTTATCTCGAGTCCGCTGGCCTTCCATCTCTCCCTCCTGAGGCGGTCTCACTATTGGAGTCGCCCATATCGCTATCTGAGTTACAGGCTGCTATTAAAGATTCTCAAACTGGGAAGGCTCCTGGTCCAGATGGACTCACGCTACCCTACTATAAACAATTTGGGGACATTTTATTTACCCATTTTTTTGCTGCCTTTAACTCATTTGATATGTCCCGTACTCTCCCTAATGATACCCTTAGAGCACACATTACGGTCGTCCCCAAGGAAGGGAAGGACCTTTCACAATGCCAAAGTTACCGTCCCATCTCACTGTTTAACGTGGACCTAAAATTGTTCTCTAAAATACTTGCTACTCGCCTCCTCCCTCATCTCCAAAAATTAATCCATTTAGACCAAACTGGGTTCTTACCTCTGAGAGAAGCTCGAGATAACACGACAAGGGCAATAAATATGATATACCAAGCTGTATCCTCTAAGATCCCGACACTACTATCAACTGACGCCGAAAAGGCATTTGACAGGGTCAATTGGAAATTCATGTTTGAGACCCTACGTTATATAGGACTGGGGGAGAAGATGATGTCTAGGATTACCAATCTCTACTCTAATCCCACTGCGGTTGTCAAAGTGAATGGCCAATTTTCCTCACCCCTATCCATCCGCAATGGAACAAGACAGGGTTATCCCTTATCCCCCCTTATATTTGTGCTCTGTCTGGAACCGCTTTTGTGTCACTTAAGGGGGAACCCCGATATCACCGGGTTGCAGATACAGGGGACCCCACACAAAGTCGCAGCCTACGCTGATGACCTCCTATTTTTCCTTACCAACCCAAGGGTTACCCTACCTAACCTGCTGAGGGAACTTAAAGTATATGCCCATCTCTCAAACTTTAAAATTAATTATTAGAAATCTGAAGCCTTAAACATTACTCTCCCGTCTACCACGGTCACATCCATTTAAGAGAACTTCCCCTTTAAATGGGCTCGCTCGTCTTTAAAGTACCTTGGTATATTCCTGACCCATACACTCTCAGCCCTGTATCAGGTTAACTACCCGCCTCTTCTTTGGGCCATAAAAGCAGACTTAGACAGGTGGCATAAGAGCACATTCTCATGGTTTGGGAGGATTTCAATTTTTAAAATGAATGTATTACCAAAAATCCTTTTCTTCTTTCAAACCCTTCCGGTTCGCATTCCTAGGCTCTTTTTTCACAACCTTTTAAAAATGTTGACTCACTTTATTTGGGCCGGCAAACTGTCCAGAATAGCCAGGTCGACACTCTTTCGCCCCAAATTAGAAGGTGGTCTACTGCTGCCAGAATTCCTTACCTACCACAGGGCATCACATCTCCTTAGAATTGTAGACTGGTGCCATCACAAAGCCTATAAGCAATGGATCTCTGTCAAACAGTCCTCTCTGTCTACTCCTCTGCCTGCTACTCCGTGGTTGGCTGATCACATACCGTTGGAGGCTCGCTTACATCCGACCATAGGCCCTTCCCTGAAGGTCTTCTCTACCATTCAAAATCTCCCCAGTATCTCACCATCCCCCTCTCCTCTGTTCCCTCGCCTGGGTAATCCACAATTCCCCCCTGTGATGGAACACGGACCTTTTCGTGTTCTGGTGAATTGCAATAAATTCAGGGCCCATCATCTGATCGCCTCGAATTTATGGGTCACCCCCCAACAAATCTCAGAGATGGATATTTCCCCTAACATTAATCCCTGGCAGTCACTCCAACTTAAACACTACATGGCCACTCTTCCTCCAGTAGAGTGTCACAACCAGACAGCTGAGAAGCTCTGACAGAAGCCTTTCAGAACCTCCTCCTTGAGTTTTCTTTGTTGTGGTGTTCAGTTCCTCATCTCGTTAGCCTCTCTCAGCTGTCATATAGTTGGACTGATTGCTTCCCTTTAAATTCCTCCCCATAATGCATTACTGGGCGGCTTATACTTCTTCCTGGAGTGTGTGTGCATGCTGATCCTATTTCCCAGTCTGCTACTAAGTTAAGTGCTGTACATTTATCTGTTATTTTCTGTTTGCTGGATCCCAGGTGACCCTGACTCCCTCCGTGTCTGGTGTAGGGAGCCGGTGGTCGTGTCCCCTCACTATTGTAGGGTGTTCAGGTGTTACATAGTCAAGGTACGTGGATATGCAACCATCCACCTTTGGGATTTTTGCATAGGCTGAGCAGCCAGGGAAAGTGCCAGGTCTTGTGCAGGGGTCTCCCTTTTGGTTCCTTAGCTTAGGATCCAGTGAGTCATATATGCATGTTGCATTGTCTTGTTTCCTGTACACCGTCCGTGACACAGAGTCTTTAGTCCGGGACAAGACGGATTTTGAGTTTCTTTGCGATCAATCAGGGGTGTCGAGACGTACCCTTTCTTGAATGTACAACTTGCTACTCAATCCTCCCGACCAACCTCCTCCCAATTATATCCCTCAGTGGGAAGCTGATCTAGATATTGCGCTCTCATCAGAACAAAGATTAAGATTGTATACATGCATCCACAAAACATCTATTGCTAGCAATGTCCAAGAAGCTGGATTCAAACTTATGTCCCATTGGTATAGGGTCCTTACTAGACTTAATTCCATTTTTTCTCAAGTCTCTCCCTTGTGTTGGCGTTGTGGCTCCGAGAGAGGCACTATCCTACACACATTCTGGAGCTGTCCTCATCTGTCGGATTTCTGGGATTCGGTGTGGTTGATTACATCTAAATTCACCTCATATACCCTCCCTAAGACGCCTGCTTTCTTCCTGCTCCATCAGTGCGAGATTCCTCTCTCCACCTATAAAAGATCTGTGGTAAGACATCTGGTGAACGCCGCAAGAGCTTGTATCCCGTGCCTCTGGAGGCAACTGTCTGTTCCCTCTGTAGCCATGTGGATCAACAAAATCCAGGAGACCATAAGAATGGAAGGCCTCAATTCTATGACTCCGCTGAATGTAGGTCTCTTTTATCCCAGACGTGAGAGCGAGGTTAGTTGTTTATCCTTCCTTTTCCTCCTTCCCCTTCCTCCCTTCCCTTCCCTCTCTCCTTAATATACCCCTCCCCTCTCTTTCTCTCTTTTCCTTTATACGTCTACCGACAATCCAGTTCTTTCAAACTATTTCACATGTATATGTGATATCTCATTGGGTACTGTGTTTGTTTGACTTAACAAATTGCCATTGCTAGGTTATTTGCTTTACTTAGTGTACCCTGTTCAATATCTGATTCATGGCTTGTCTTGAATTGGAAAAAATTGAAAAAATTCTAAATAAAGAATTTACAAAAAAAAAAGGAAAAAAATATATATATATTTTTTGTGATGCAGTTACTTTCAGCTTGCAGTGTGCTCCCTATGGATAATGATATCTACATAGGTGGTTGCTGCTGTTTTTCGTTGTTTCCTTCACATATCCCTTCTCGATATTCCATCCAGCATTGTTTAATATTTTGCCAAGGATTCCTCTATATACATACACTATACTTAAATGCAGGCATCGCTTATTTTGGTCTAGCCAGCGTGATGTGGGAGGTTTACAGGCATCCCGCCCCTTCCACACCTGATTGGCTGACATGCGATCCCTGCGTCATCAATGGGGGAGGGCTTTCCTCCTTAAATCAGAGCGCTTTCGGCCGCCGCTTCACGGCTGTACTAGCGCCGGATATGCTGTCATGCTGTTTCTCTGAATGAATGAGATAGCTCAGCTTAGATAGGCAGGTTATTTTGGCTCCTGATGATTCTTCTATAAAAGAAACGCGTTGAGCTAGTATTACTGCGATAGCATGAGCTAGATGACAGTTCTCTTGGGCAGTAGGATTGGGTGCGATCTTGCAGGATACCTTTAGCTGTGTTGCTACACCCTGAATCATACAGCACAGAGGTGATCCATGCTTGACACAGTGTATCAGGACGCCGTATTACCAGGGCACCCTGGTGTGCACCCAACCCTGTTCTTCCCAATTTAATAACCACAGCTGGTCTGAGAGCGCTGGGACATTGTAGTGTTTATCACATAAGTACACTCTTGTCTCCTGGCTCTCATGCTGCCATTATAGCATCAACTGTGGTTGATTAGCTTGCATGTGATTCCCATCACACCTCTCCATAGTTGTACCTGGATACATTTCCAAGCCTATGGAGGCGGTTTGATATTGGGACACATTCTCATATCCCTTTGGCTACACTACACACATGTTGGGTTCACATGTCACAATTGTTTGATCACTTGGTTAGTGCCACCCCACCTGCCTATAATTATTAGGGATTTTTTAGGTCATTGTTCCTCCCCCTATTTTATTGATATACCAATAAAAGTTACATTTTAGCGTATCCCACACCTTCCGTGATTCTAACTCTGATTGTACTATTACCTGTATTTGCATAGCTGACCACTGTATATAGTCTGTGTATATAATGTTATGTCTAGTGCGCCCTTAAAGGGGTTGTCTCACTTCAGAAACTGCATTTATCATGTAGAGAAAGTTAATACAAGGCAATTACTAATGTATTATTATCCGTATTGCTTCCTTTGCTGGCTAGACAAATTTTTCAATCACATTATACATGTCTCATTTCCATGGTTACGACCACCCTTCAATCCAGGATTGGTGGCAGTGCTGGCCTCTGTGCTTTCCTATGGTCCCGGCCACCAGATTAGCCAGTGCCTTTTTCTTTAGTGTGCAAGCATGGCCACCGATGCTGGATGTCATCATACATAGACATGATTTCATAGACCAATAAAATGTATCAGAACTTATTGATAAAAACGCAAACTGTGCATGATGCGAGATAAATAAAACGCAGAGCAATCACATTCGGTCCGTGTAGCCACATATCCATCCCGATCTTCATCCCTCATCAATGTGTTATCTACGTAAAAAGAAAAATGTGTTAGTAAAAGAATAAATATATTCGTTCTATGTAAAACTACCTAGAAAGCAAGACGAAAAGTAATCAAATAAACCGGGTAGAGGGCAAGCCTCTACATCTCTATACCTTCCCGATTCTGTAGTCAACATTATGGTCCTTGGGCCGAAGGATCTTGAGTGTATGTAGTTTTTTTTTCTTGAGGAGACTAACTCTATCGCCCTTGTCTAGGTATCGGGATATGGTCAATAATCCAGCATCTCAAACCTTTTTCTACATGTCTAAGCTCGGAAAAGTGTCTAGATACAGGTAAGTCAAGGTGTTTTTTTCATATCGCATTGCGATGGTTATTATGGTGAGTTTTTAAATTTGTAGATGTCTCGCCAACATAAAGCAAATTGCATGGACAAGATAAAATTTAGACAACATATTCAGAATTACATGTCAAATGGTAACAAATCTGATATGCAATTGCTGAACCAGGATATGTAAAGGTGTTACCCTTGCAAATGTACCGGCAGTTTACAGAACCAAGACATGGGAAAAAACCCTTTCTTCGTTGAGTCAGTGTAGACTGTCTAGAAATCTTTTTGGGTCCAATGTCTGCCCTAACCAACTGGTCACGTAGGCTTTTAGACCTACGATATGACAACAATGGCGGACAGCAAAACTCAGGTATATCTTTTAAACATCCACCCAATATGTGCCAATGTCGTTTAATAATTTTGGCTATTTCAGCACTCAGTATAGGTAGATATAAATGGAATTCTGGGCTGTCTATTCTTGGATTTCTGATTAACCAAAGTAGTCCTCCTTTCCAATGTGCAGACTGTATCCTTATGTTCTTGTAGCAGTTTGTATGGATAACCCCTTTTCAAAAATGTATTAATCATTGTGTCAATAGTAGTATCAAAGCTATTTGTATTGCAAGGCACCAACAAAACAGACCAGTGAAGATGAAGTCAAGGGGTTTATTAACAAAATAAACGAAGTCCGGGCAAAACTTCACTGGAGTTAATATCAGGCAAACAAAACAAATGGGAGCCAGGAGTAGTCCCGATTCGCGCATAAGTCCTTGTGTAACTTGCCAAGTGAACGGATGCGACATGGAAAATCCCGGGTCCTGGGTCCCACTGAAACAGACGAAGTCCAAGCAAATTTCAGTCAGCAGCAAGCAATACTGACCTGCACCTGGATGAGGAAAGATAACAGTGGGCACTGACTGACCTGGGAGGCCACCTTTTATGTGCCTGCTAACAAATCCCAAGGCGCCAAGTGTCCACTCCCCATAGGTCATGATCCTGCCCTACAGCTGTGTACAAGGGTTTGGTCGGTCATTAGTCAATTAGACCAATGCCGGCATCCTAATCTGGTTTGAACTTGAGGGCCAGGTGCTATTCCCTTTACTGGTCGGCGAAGCGCATAAGAAGCATGCACACGCGACCGCGTATCCCCTTGCGAACCCGCTTTCGAACGGAAATGCGGATGCACGACAGGCTCTGCAAGAGTGCGTGAGTGTGTCGACATGGACACCGGAATGGAATCCGCAACAGGTACCGGAGACAAGCTCAGCCGCAGCGTACTACCCCTAGCCCTACCAAGCTGTCCCTGAAAGCCATGCGGTCTTCCCCTCCGGCGCACATGTGAACGCATTCCCGGGTCGGTTTGCAAAGGGGTCGGAGCTGGTGTATCAATGGAGACACGCGTAACCTGTCCCACAGCTCCACAAAGACCCTTTTTGGTCACACCGGAGTGCGAGACAGGTGAGGATCTTACACTATTTTGTATGGATTCTATACGTTTCACTCTGAGAAACTTTGAATACGGGAGATGTCTTGCCATATTTAGTGTTTTTGTCAATAGATTTGGTATATAATTGAGTATGTAGTCTGCCATTGGATAAGACCACTTTGGTGTCCAGGAATTGCATTTCGTCAGTAGATTGTAGCAAAGTAAATTGCAATGCAACATCAATATCATTCAGAAATGTTTGAAAATTCTGTAGTTCAGTCTCACTACCAATCCATATGAGAAAGACGTCATCTATGTATCTCCACCACCGCAGTGCATGTCTGAAGAGGTGGGACACATAGACGATGTCCTCCTCAAAACAATGCATAAAGATGTTTGCGTACGTTGGGGCCACATTGGACCCCATTGCCACGCACCTTTTCTGCATATAGTACATATCCTGAAATGAAAAATAACTGTGCCTCAAGATGATATTAAGTAAAGTCACAGGCCTGTTCAGCATAGGAGGACATTTCCAACATTCGCTTCACAGCGGCAATCCCCTTATCATGATCTATAGAGTTATATAAAGGAAACTACATCAAATTATGCCAGTATCACAGTCTGTATACCTGACAAATCAACCTCCTCCAATTTGGTTAGGAAATCAGAAGTGTCACTTATGTGTGAGGGACCACCAGTTGAAAAACTGTGCAAAATCTTATCCAAAAAAAAGTTTATCATTACGACTACACATGACTACCTTAGAGAGAGTACTACAAGGTCCAGCGAATACCAAGAGGTATAAGATCACATCTACGGCCAAATTTATTTTCTGGCGATGCGACTTATTGCAAAAGGTTTGAAGATCTCTCTAATAAATATGCCTTTGAGTTTATTTTAATGAACATCGAGTATTTACAACAAGAACTGTTATCCATTACCTCTGAACGGTCTGAGATGGATGCAATACGCCAATTGCAACTCTCTGCTGATGATCTGGCTAGGTTTAAGGGATATCTTTCTACTGCATTGTCTAAGTTTCGAACCGAGTCTGAGGAGGGTAAGAGGACAAAATGGAATAGAGATAATGACTATAAAAAAAGGCTCTTTCTATAGATGGCAAGTTTATAATACCAACAATTCTAATGGGAAAGACATAAGAAGGAAGCGCAGGAATGTACAGACATCTCTAATGAATGAAAAAGTTTTTTTAGGGGACAACCAAACTATGGAGAAAAAAGAACACACCGAACCAGACGCGGCGGTCACAGACATTGGCGACAGGAAAATTATGCAACAACAAAACTCGTGTTCATGTGAACAAGACACAGACCAGCAAGAAGAAATGACTGTTGTAAATCTTTCCTCCAAAGAACTGACTACATCACAAGTGAGTGTCCTTTGTAAGAACCTTTCTTTTTGCCCAAATACACACACTTACTGGTTTGATTTAGAGGTTGATTTATTTTCTTTCTTTCGTGCCATTAAGTTGAATACATGGTTTAAAGATAAGAGACCGGTTGACACACATCGTCTGAGTGAATTCACTCTAGGGATGGTCAATCTCTCTTCAAATAGCAATTTTAACCCTATTGTGAATGAACCTGCAGTTGAAGCATATATGTTTGCTGTCAGATCTGAGATTGATTTGCTTAGGGAGGCAAATCAGCATGCTCCCTTTAGGCATCCCAATCTTACATCTGCAGAGGCAATTGTACAACTTAAAAATGATCCCAGTGTCACAATAGAACAGGCAGACAAGGGTGGCCCTGTGGTAATTATGGACACTCAAAAATACATCTTGGAGATATTAGACAATTGAGGGACACTGATGTCTACTATGCTGTACAAACTGACCCTAAATTTGATATATGTAGGGTGATAAAACAGAGTCTATCTGATGCATTAATGGCGGGGGTAATTGATAATGATCTTGCTGAGTATTTTTTATGTTATACATCCGGTAACCCTGGTTATATACGTACTACCAAAAATTCATAAATCTCTGATTGACACCCCCAGGACGCCCTATTGTATCTGGGTCAGACTCTGTATTTAGTCACATCTCTATTGTTTTAGATAAGACGTAGTTTTTCAACTAGTGGTCCCTCACACATACATGACACTTCTGAGTTCCTAACCAAACTGGAGGAGCTAAGTAAAGAAAAACGAGTGGCCATCATTACTTTAATAAATGAAGGTCAGTCAGTCCGAAAAATTCGGAAAACTTTAAAAAGTGTCCCCAAGTGCAGTCACAAAAACCATCAAGCACTAGAAAGAAACTGGCTCACATGCGGACCGCCCCAGGAAAGGAAGACCAAGAGTCACCTCTGCTGCGGAGGATAAGTTCATCTGAGTCACCAGCCTTAGAAATCGCAGGTTAACAGCAGCTCAGATTAGAGACCAGGTCAATGCCACACAGAGTTCTAGCAGCAGACACATCTCTAGAACAACTGTTAAGAGGAGACTGTGTGAATCAGGCCTTCATGGTAGAATACCTGCTAGGAAACCACTGCTAAGGACAGGTAACAAGCATAAGAGACTCGTTTGGGCTAAAGAACACAAGGAATGGACATTAGACCAGTGGAAATCTGTGCTTTGGTCTGATGAGTCCAAATTTGAGATCTTTGGTTCCAACCACCGTGTCTTTGTGCGACGCAGAAAAGGTGAACGGATGAACTCTACATGCCTGGTTCCCACCGTGAAGCATGGAGGAGGAGGTGTGATGGTGTGGGGGTGCTTTGCTGGTGACACTGTTGGGGATTTATTCAAAATTGAAGGCATACTGAACCAGCATGGCTACCACAGCATCTTGCAGCGGCATGCTATTCCATCCGGATTGCGTTTAGTTGGACCATCATTTATTTTTCAACAGGACAATGACCCCAAACACACCTCCAGGCTGTGTAAGGGCTATTTGACCATGAAGGAGAGTGATGGGGTGCTGCGCCAGATGACCTGGCCTCCACAGTCACCGGACCTGAACCCAACCGAGATGGTTTGGGGTGAGGTGGACCGCTGAGTGAAGGCAAAAGGGCCAACAAATGCTAAGCATCTCTGGGAACTCCTTCAAGACTGTTGAAAGACCATTTTAGGTGACTACCTCTTGAAGCTCATCAAGAGAATGCAAAGAGTGTGCAAAGCAGTAATCAAAGCAAAAGGTGGCTACTTTGAAGAACCTAGAATATGACATATTTTCAGTTGTTTCACACTTTTTTGTTATGCATATAATTCCACATGTGTTAATTCATAGTTTTTAATCCTTCAGTGTGAATCTACAATTTTCATAGTCATGAAAATAAAGAAAACTCTTTGAATGAGAAGGTGTGTCCAAACTTTTGGTCTGTACTGTATCTATCTTGGCAGCAAAGCACTGCCTTTTCCGAGAAAGGCTTCAACCCTGAGTTCCCTCAGTAACGGCGGTTTTTCATCACATCAAACGGTACTTTGATTTGGAAAGAATTGACACTGAGCAAAACAAAGGAAGACCAGATAAAACATTTTTTGGGAGGTGGGAGAGCTTTATTAACGCAGTGTACTCAGATACAGAAATGAAAACACTAATGGAACCATTTGTGTCTTCTGAATGGTACCTAACAAAGAATGTAGCTGGCACATTGGTGAGACTTCAGGTAGATTGAGATCTTTCATCACAACCACACTCTGTCAATTGAAGAAAAGCACCAGTTTTAAGGGAGGGGGAAATGTTTCTCTTTGTTTATGGTGTTTTTAATCTCTATGCGACTCTCCGAGGGATATTCAACCCTATTGGTCCAATATGCTTGTATAAAAATTGACTTAATGCATGGATTATTCTAATGTGCTGTTAATACCGCATTATCTATGTAAAACCTTAATAAAGATTATATTTGAAAATGTGAAAAAAAAAAAAAAAAAAGAAGGAGTATTTGAATGAACCCAGTTAGTAACCACCATAAAAACACATAAGGGAGGTCACTAACGGGCTAAGTATGAAGATGGCTTCTCTTATATGTGGGTTTTTTGATGTTTAACAAGAGATGATTTATGGTTGAAATACATATCACATTCTGAACATGAAAATGGCTTCTGATCTATGTGAATTCTCTGATGTTTAACAAGAGCTGATTTATTGTTAAAACATTTGCCACATTCTGAACATGAAAATGACTTCTGATGTATGTGAATTCTCTGATGTTTAACAAGAGCAGATTTATTGTTAAAACATTTCCCACAATCTGAACATGAAAATGGCTTCTCCCCTGTGTGAATTCTCTGATGTACAACAAGAGCTGATTTATGGTTAAAACATGTCCCACATTCTGAACATGAAAATGGCTTCTCCCCTGTGTGAATTCTCTTATGTTTAACAAGAGCTGATTTATTGTTAAAACATTTTCCACATTCTGAACATGAAAATGGCTTCTCCCCTGTGTGAATTCTCTGATGTACAACAAAATCCGATTTATAGTTAAAACATTTCCCACATTCTGAACATGAAAATGGCTTCTCCCCTGTGTGAAGTCTCTGATGTATAACAAGCTCTGATTTACTCTTAAAAGATTTCCCACATTCTGAACATGAAAATGGCTTCTCCCCTGTGTGAATTCTCTGATGTACAACAAGATCCGATTTATAGTTAAAACATTTTCCGCATTCTGAACATGAAAATGGCTTCTCCCCTGTGTGAATTCTCTGATGTACAACAAGATGTGATTTACGGTTAAAACATTTCCCACATTCTGAACATGAAAATGGCTTCTCTCCTGTGTGAATTCTCTGATGTATAACAAGATGTGATTTATTGTTAAAACATTTTCCACATTCTAAACATAAAAATGGCTTCTCCCCTGTGTGAATTCTCTGATGTATAACAAGATGTGATTTATTGTTACAGCATTTTCCACATTCAGAACATAAAAATGGCTTTTCCTCTGTGTGAATTCTCTGATGTATGACAAGATGTGATTTATTGTTACAACATTTTCCACATTCTGAACATGAAAACGGCTTCCCTCTTACATTAGCTGTTTGATGTTTAACACCTTTTCTGTGACTTTTATTCTGTGTTTCAGTCTGTGATGAATCAAAAGATCGGACCTGTTTAAAAGGATCAAATGATGCATTGTTGCTGTGATTGGATGAGGGTATATCTTGGATATTGGCATGCTCTTCAAATGTATTTTGTGTGATACCACAATCATCTACGTCAAAATCTAGAGATAGCATATCTTTCTCTGAGTTCCTGGTACAGTCATCTGCCAAGAATAAAACATATTTCATTATTGATGAATAATACACCATAAAATTGCATATAAATTTTATAACTTTTCCATATAAAAAAATCCACATAAAGAACAAGACATGGCATAAAATTCAAGTATGAATTGACTAAAACTGTGGTGGCCAAACCGACCACAATCTAATAGTAAACCAAGGACCATAACTAGCCCAGGTTGGCCTCTACTTTGATCAACTTCCATGCATAACATCTTCCTTTTTTTCATGCATTTATATTAAAGCGATTGTCTCCTCTGAGACAACAGGGGTAATTCGCTAGGATATGCCCCATTGTCTGATCGGTGCCTATCTCATGCGCATGTGCAGCACTGGCTTGGCTATTTCCATCAGGCCCTGGAAACAGTGGCCGTTCATGCACAGTGCACTCCCATTTACTTCTATGGTGAGAGCGCTTGGTGGTGGCCGGACCAGAGTCCTCCAGCGACCACTTTGGCCAGCTCTGTTATCGATATAGGTGTGGGTCCCAGCAGTTGGACCCACACCTAATAGACAATTGGGGCATATCCTCGTGATATGCCCCCATTGTCTCAGATGAGACAACTCCTTTTAGTGCTTGCGACTCAAATACTGTACACACTATCCAAAGATTATGAAAAGTATATCACTAGAGAGGAACCAATTTCTGGAAATACATTTCAGGTGTCATTTTTTTTTTAAATCAGATAATTTTTTTATTGATTCCAAAAGAGAGTACAACACAAATGTACAGAATACATTATACAATAAAATAGATTTGCAACAATAATTAAGATTCAACATGAGTCTTATTGTATCTTAGTTGTTAACTGTCATGTATACTTATTATTTAAACTCTTAACTATCCCCTTTCTCCCACCCCCCCACCGCCCAACCCTCCATTCCGGCATCAGCTGCTTCTTCTACCTGAGATAGCACCCATGCACATTTGTGCCTGCCATGGTTCCCATAATTTTTAAAATTTGCTGGAACAGCCCCTTTTCTGGAAAATGGCCTTTTCAGATACAATCATAGTGTTGACTTTGGACCTAAATTCCCCGATTGTGGGAGGCTCAGCCTCTATCCAGTGCTGAGCTATCAGCTTCCTAGCCACATACAGTAGTCTGCCTATAGCCAGTTTGAACACGTGTTCAATACCCAATTCCGATACATAGCCTAAGATACATACTTTCGGGTCTTGTGGAATATTTACAGAGTATGCTTTTTGTATGATAGCAGTCACCTCTCTTCAGTTTACAGGCATTACCGCGCATTTCCATAGCATGTGTAGCAAGTCTGCAGGTTCCATATCACACAGAGGACACTTAGGTGACCCATTCGGTGCAAAAACACTGGCATCTTGTACACTCTATGGATAAAAAATAATTGCGAAAGCTTTCGACTTTCACTCAAAGATGACACAGGCACCGCCTCTAATATATCAGCCCATTGCTCTTTCGTGAGTTCTCCCACATCTGTCTCCCATTTATGCATTCTAGTCAGTGAGTGAGATTCTAGGTACTTATCTAGTATAAATCGATATGTTAGAGATATTATCCGCCTTCTTTCCCCTCCTGAAACAATCAGATGCAACGCTGCGTCTCTTTGTACCATTACGCTACCATTCTTAATCATCGTATTATATGCATGATGCAATTGCAGATATTGATAAAAGCACCTGTGAGGCATGCCATATATTCCTTGAATACTGGTGAAGGATCTGAATCCTGACAATGATTTGAATTTAGATAATACTGTATTTTGCCATATTGGGGTATATTTTGTGATTCCGCTCAACTGTTTAATCTTTTCCTACACTGAATACATTGTGTCTTATAGGAATTTCTAATTGCACTGTTTTCGCTTCCAGTCCCTCCAGTAGCATCATTAGGTCTCTACTTTTCAGGTGGTTTCTATATACAGTATCTGACCAGTCATGTCTGAGGTTTCTAATTCTAGCCATCCTTTGAACCAAGCCTTGCCTGTATTACGAAAGTTCGTTAACAGTGGGGTAAGATTTAATTCCTCAAAATCTTTAATTCTAGGGGATATTTTAACTCTTCTACACATGGGATATTTTTTATCTAGTATCACCTGTGATCTTGGCTGGCCATCTATAAGCACGAGTGCAGACTTATGCCAATTAATTGTTAAGCCTGATAGTTGGGCAAATCTGTCAATGAGAGACATTACAGCCAGCAAAGACGTGGATGTATCTCCTAAAAACAGCAGTGTGTCATCTACATACATCACCACTCTATTTTACACTGCTTCATAGCAAAATCCACGTATCGCAGGAGACTTACGCACTGCAGCAGCCAATGGTTCTATCGCCAGTGCAAACAGCAGCGGCGATAAAGGGCATGACTGTTTTGTACCACGCTGCAATTGAAATCCCATAGACATACCCCTGTTTGCCCTAATTCTTGCTTTGGGACTAGAATAGAGTACTTTAACCCAAGATATGAATCTTTTCCCAAACCCCATATATTGAAGCGTACACCACAGATACTGCCATTCCACGCTGTCTAAAGGCCTTGGCTGCGCCTAAAGAGAAAACTGCCCTATCCCCCAAACTACATATGGAATCTATAGACTTGTGAATACTCTGCGAATATTGATGGAGGCGGACTTGTAGCTGGCCAGCTAAGACCTGTCCTAGTTTGCTAATATGCCTTAATACAGTTCCTATGTTTATGTGTTAGCCGGGTCGCTAAGACAAAAGCAGAGTTATTTACTGTGACATCATGTTTTGGATGTCATAACTGTGATGGTCTGAATATGAGTTACCGTCTGTCATTCCCTTATTCCCATGAAATAATATTGCCAAGAATCCACAGAGTAAAATATCGCTGGTGTCGCATAATAATCCACACAGGAGCCAAAGCTTCATGCTGGAACAAAAAACGTTTTATGGAAAACAAGGGCATTCAATTTAAACAGCATCAAACTCCTCCTCTGAGCCAGCAAGACAATGGAACCTCAATTTACAAAACAGGGGCATGGTAACATGGCTTACAAGCAATTACTGTGTCTTTTTCAAGACAATTGCCTAAAGTGTTATCTCGTGTATTATAATTAAGTAGATCAGTCTTGTGGTTAGAAGCAGACTGAATGACCAGAAGTGTGTGTACACATGTCCTTCATACCCATAGATTTCCATGTCCATTGTTAGGAGTAGGTGGATTAATGGGGATTAAGTAGCAGGGAGGTAAAATAACCGAACGGTTATTGTTTTTTTTTTTTACAATAACTTTTATATTTTGTGTTCACAGAAGCCGAAAAGGATAATATGCCTTTAGGATTCATTTTGTAATGTAAGGTAAACTCAGTGACACAGCAGAAACAGAATGCATAGTGTTAATCTGTTGTTGCTGGGCAAAAGTCTAGACTAATCACAGCCAGCTTCTCACACAGCAAGAGTTTTGACCAATCACAGCCAGCCTCACACACAGTGTGTCTGGGAATTCCCCTAGCAGGAGCTGCTAGAATCATTATTCACCAGAGACAGGAGCTGACGAGACATTCACTCCACAGAAAGCGGTGTTTTATGGAAGCAGACAGGCCAAAATAGGTATTTAAAGCAGTTATGGCCACATTGACACCGTGTTACCCAAGATGGGCTGATGACAATCTTTCACAAGATGCAATTGAACTAATAAACCTCATGGGCGGACTAGGCTTCACACAAGTTGTAAAATCTTCTACCCACAGAGGAGGACACACCCTAGACTTACTGTTCCACCTAGGATTGGTCATTAGCAACATAACGATTATTCCTGTTGTATGGTCAGACCACCACATAATACAGTTTGCCATTGAACATCACCCTATCAAGCAGCACCCTGAGGAAAAAAAACTGATATTGCCCCCTGAATAAATTAACACCGGAGAGGATAACTGCCAACCTGGATTTTACAAATCTGCTTCACAGTTCAATGGACGCCAACACCCTAGTAACCCAGTACAACAACATGGTTTATGAAACATGCGACAATATCGCCCCATGGCGCATCAAATCAGCAACCAAAAAACTGAAAGCAAATTGGTTTGATGAAACTATCAGGGATCTAAAAAAGAAAGGGCACAGGCTAGAAAGACAGTGGCATAAATCGGGATCCGAGGAGCTAAAATCTAGCCTAGTCCTTTACCTCAAACAATATCAAGAAGCAATAACCAAGAAAAAAAAAAAAAACAGACTTCATCTCGCACAAAATACAGGTCCTTCTAAAAAAATTAGCATATTGTGATAAAGTTCATTATTTTCTGTAATGTACTGATAAACATTAGACTTTCATATATTTTAGATTCATTACACACAACTGAAGTAGTTCAAGCCTTTTATTGTTTTAATATTGATGATTTTGGCATACAGCTCATGAAAACCCAAAATTCCTATCTCAAAAAATTAGCATATCATGAAAAGGTTCTCTAAACGAGCTATTAACCTAATCATCTGAATCAACTAATTAACTCTAAACACCTGCAAAAGATTCCTGAGGCTTTTAAAAACTCCCAGCCTGGTTCATTACTCAAAACCGCAATCATGGGTAAGACTGCCGACCTGACTGCTGTCCAGAAGGCCATCATTGACACCCTCAAGCAAGAGGGTAAGACACACAAAGAAATTTCTGAACGAATAGGCTGTTCCCTGAGTGCTGTATCAAGGCACCTCAGTGGGAAGTCTGTGGGAAGGAAAAAGTGTGGCAGAAAACGCTGCACAACGAGAAGAGGTGACCGGACCCTGAGGAAGATTGTGGAGAAGGACCGATTCCAGACCTTGGGGGACCTGCGGAAGCAGTGGACCGAGTCTGGAGTAGAAACATCCAGAGCCACCGTGTGCAGGCGTGTGCAGGAAATGGGCTACAGGTGCCGCATTCCCCAGGTCAAGCCACTTTTGAACCAGAAACAGCGGCAGAAGCGCCTGACCTGGGCTACAGAGAAGCAGCACTGGACTGTTGCTCAGTGGTCCAAAGTACTTTTTTCGGATGAAAGAAAATTTTGTATGTCATTCGAAAATCAAGGTGCCAGAGTCTGGAGGAAGACTGGGGAGAGGGAAATGCCAAAATGCCTGAAGTCCAGTGTCAAGTACCCACAGTCAGTGATGGTCTGGGGTGCCATGTCAGCTGCTGGTGTTGGTCCACTGTGTTTTATCAAGTGCAGGGTCAATGCAGCTAGCTATCAGGAGATTTTGGAGCACTTCATGCTTCCATCTGCTGAAAAGCTTTATGGAGATGAAGATTTCATTTTTCAGCACGACCTGGCACCTGCTCACAGTGCCAAAACCACTGGTAAATGGTTTACTGACCATGGTATTATTGTGCTCAATTGGCCTGCCAACTCTCCTGACCTGAACCGAATCTGTGGGATATTGGGAAGAGAAAGTTGAGAGACGCAAGACCCAACACTCTGGATGAGCTTAAGGCCGCTATCAAAGCATCCTGGGCCTCCATAACACCTCAGCAGTGCCACAGGCTGATTGCCTCCATGCCACGCCGCATTGAAGCAGTCATTTCTGCAAAAGGATTCCCGACCAAGTATTGAGTGCATAACTGAACATCATTATTTGAAGGTTGACTTTTTTTGTATTAAAAACACTTTTCTTTTATTGGTCGGATTAAATATGCTAATTTTTTTAGATAGGGATTTGGGGTTTTCATGAGCTGTATGCCAAAATCATCAATATTAAAACAATAAAAGGCTTGAACTACTTCAGTTGTGTGTAATAAATCTAAAATATATGAAAGTCTAATGTTGAACAGTACATTACAGAAAATAATGAACTTTATCACAATATGCTATTTTTTTTTTAGAAGGACCTGTATCTATGACCAAGAACAGAGCTGCTCAACTCTTTCACACAGTCTAAACCCTCTGCAATCCTTCATGCCTAAAACCCCCAGCCAGATTCTCCAGGGAAAGATGTTTGGATTTCTCTGCCATCCGGGCCAGCATTATACCAGCAACATCAATTGACCCTTGGTCCTCGCATTTGCCTATTGCCGTACGACCATGGCAAGTCTTTGACAAATCTGAGCGAAGAAGATTTTGGTGTTCTCATCCAAAATATCCACCCTACTACCTGTGACCTGGATCCTGGCCAACTGGTCCCTTAATGCAGTGCCCAGAACTGATCAGACCAGCACTATACAAAATAACCCAGAGCTCCTTGCAAAGGGGACTATTCCCAGAGGAACTAAAGAAACCAATCATAAAACCACTCTTGAATGAACCATCACTGGATCCTGATTCTGTGGCCAACTACAGACCTGTGGCAAACTTACCATTCCTATCAAAAGTTAGAGAAGGCAGTCGCCAAACAGCTAGAAGCCAGGCTTACAGATAACAACATATTCGATACCTTTCAGTCAGGATTCAGGAAAAGGCACAGCACTGAAACGGCACTTGTCTGAGTAATGAATGATCTACTTACAGCAAGAGACAAAGGTGAGTGCTCAATTCTGATTCTTCTTGACTTGTCTGCAGCTTTCGATACTTTCAATATTAATCCAGCGATTGAAGAATTACTGTGGCCTAGGGGGTGCTGTCCTCAGCTGGTTTCACTCCTTCCTATCTGGCAGGTCACAGCAAGTGTGCCTGGGCAACCTCTACTCTAATTCTGTGCCACTCACTTATGGACACGTATTTATTGCAGAAGTACAACGCGTTTCGGGGAGTAGTTCCCCTTCATCAGGTACATAACACTGCATATGAAATCACATAAACACACAGCATTTAAATACACAAAAAAAAACACGCCAAAATGGAAACGGGGCGGGGCTAAGAAAAGGGGGCGTGGCTTATGGGGAGGAGTCCCCAGCCGATGTGCATAGATAAAAAAGTTCAATAGTTGCTGATATAAAATATATATAATGATAACAATGCAGAGGCACCAACAATGCTGGTGAAGCCAGAAACGTGGGGGTGTAGTGCTCCGATCAGTTTATCTGCCTCTGATCCAGGAGCGCTCGTATTGAAGGGGGAGGTCACATGATTGGAACCCGGTCACGTGATCGTGGCTTGCTGGCAGCAGATAGTATCCTGGTTGCTGGGTAACGAGGACGCTTAGTGGCCACACTGATGTATTGCGGACACGAGCGCAGCGAGGATGACAGGGGAGGGAGGTGGAGTCGGTGTTGCAGGGAGGGCGGACCTATGGTGTGAAATCTATTGATAGCAAGGGGAGGCTCTGTCATATTATCCGGATCAGGGGCTGAAGGGAGTAGGAATATGAGACGCTCAAAACAGATAAATTGATGATACTTGGTGCTAAAAGGATTAATCACTTCTAATAATGATATAATGGCATTAAAAAAAAATATATATATATATATGTATATATATATATATATATATATATATATAATAATAATACAAATAGTAATAATAATGATAATTTTTCCATTATAGGGTAACTAATTAGTGATGCATAATTAGTAGTAGAAGAACCAACTGATAGAATAATTATCAACCAATAATTAATTGGGGGCTAATGATTGGAGAGAGATGGGATGGTGAGGAGGGAGGTGATAAATGAATAGGAAGGTATTACTCCATAATGATGCATGTACATGTTGTTGATTACAGCAATTGATGATAATGGGTATATTAATGGATCAAAAATATATATATATAGATGATGAATAAATGATGAATAATAAATGATAAATGGAAAGGGGATTTATTATATATTAATCAATAATAAATAAGGAATATATAAATATATATATATATATATATATATATATATGTATGTATGTAAAAAAAAAAAAAAAAAAAATATGAATGAACAAATCCATGATATAAAATAAATGAAATAAAATAAATTACATTAAATGAATATAAAATATGAATGAAATATGAAAAATATATATGTAAATAATAAAAATGTTGGCTCGATATATGGAGCTTCATGCTTGCATATGTGCAGAAAAACGGTGGCGGTGGGATATGCATGTAAAGTACTACATTATACAACCTTGGGGGACCTCGGCTGTTTGAAATAGGGAATGTCACGATTGAAACATAACTGAACCCGGGGTATTTCAGAGGTTTATCTCGAAGGCCTCATTAAGACCGAATGGATTAAGGCAGTTGAGTTTGTATATCCAAAACATCTCGCGCCTTCTGATCGACTGCATGATATTGTGGCAATCGGAGCTGATTTGTTCAATGGGCGTGATGGAAAAGCCAGTGGCGAGGCCCTCATGGCGAATGGTTGCGTGTCGAGACACGCTGTGCTTTAGAAAACCCTTTTTGATATTCGACCGATGTTTGTTGAGCCTGTTGCGCAAGGTTTGGATTGTCCGCCCCACGTACTGTAGGCCGCAGGGGCATTCCAGTAGATAGATAACGTTCTTTGATCCACAGTCTAAATGTTGTCTGATGGAGAAGGTTCCCCCATTAGATCTACTTTGGAAGGAAGTTGAACTTGACTCTTTGATCACTGTACATACCACATCCCCTTCCCAAGTTCCCACCCGCCCCCCACCCACCAACCACCATCAACACATCAGTTCAGACTCACCGCCCACACCCAACACCACTAGCCTTTCCTATCCAGGCCCGGTTTGTTTTTTCCCTTCCCCCCACCCTCACACCAACCAATTTATACCCCATACTAAAGAGTCCCAGCACAGTTGCAATCACAAATTATTTCCATCCGCTGGGAAAAAGAACAGCCGAAAGAAAAAATACCGAAGGGGCTGTAGGGCAGGCAAGATCAAAAAGAAAAACATAGGATCCCCTGATCCTGCAGCACCAGAGGTTAGAATCTTCAATTTATCCACATATACACTAAGGCCCGAGGAGATCGCTTTGCTATCTAGAGGTCTATCTTTTTGCCCCTCCTCAAACATAAAGGGTTTTGACCTTTTTTTGGACCTACACAATTTTACCAGAAAATTAACTCTCAAAAGGCATTTCAATATCCTGGAGAATTCGAGCAAAACATCGGATGGGAAACGCATGGATACCCAAACGACCCCAGGAGTCTCAACATACATTTCCACCGGCTTGAAGCCCCCATCCAATTTTTACCCCACTCAACATAAGGGCAACTTCATTGACACCTTTCATAACTTAGTTTTGGAGGATTTCCGGACTGTCCACCAAAAACCATTATTCAACAGTAATTTAAACTCCAGTGAGAAACTAGCAGTGAAACACCTTCAAGAGAACACTGGGATCGTCATCCGAGGGGCAGACAAAGGTGGGGGTGTCGTAATCCAAGACAAAGAGGATTATGTGAAAGAGGCACTCCACATTCTATCCAATAGAGACTATTACCTCCCTCTTAATGAGGACCCCTCCTTTGGGCACAAGAAGGCATTCAAAACCCTCATTGAATCCGCAAAAAACATATTAGACAAGAAGGAACAAAATTACATTCTAGGCCTAGACTCAGCAATTGCAATATTTTACCATTTACCAAAAATCCATAAGGACCCATTGAAACCCCCAGGCCGCCCGATCATCTCAGGCATCTCATCCCTTACCTGCAACCTCTCACATTATGTTGACGTTCTCCTACAGAAGTATGTCACCACCTTACCATCATACCTCCGAGACTCCTCCTCCCTGTTACAATCACTCAAGGAGATCAAGTGGGAAGGCACCTACAGATTGATGACATTAGACGTCACGGCACTGTACTCGAACATTGAACACGAATTGGGTATCAACTGTACCAAACAATATCTGGACAACGACCATCTCTTGCCCACCGACCAAAAATCCTTTATTCTTGATTCTATTAGGTTTATCCTGACGCACAACGTGTTTCGCTTCCAGGATCAACTTTACCTGCAAACCAAGGGGACCGCCATGGGCACGCGTTTCGCGCCGAGTTTCGCAAATTTGTTTATGGGGGCTTTCGAAACCAGATTCATTTATAACTCTAGTTTTTGGGATCAAAACATAATCTTTTATCGACGGTACATTGACGACCTGTTAATCATTTGGAATGGTGATATTTGCTCTATTAATAATTTCGTTGCACACCTCAACTCCACTGATTGGGGCATCACCTTGTCCGGAACCCACAATCAGACGCAAATTAAGTACCTGGACCTGGAACTGAACGTCATTAATAATAAATTAGAAACACGCACGCATTTCAAAAAGGTGGACTGCAACAGCTATCTGGACTTCACCAGTTCTCACTACAAAAAATGGAAAACCAATATTCCCTTCGGCCAGTTTAAACGAATTAGAAGGAACTGCTCTCTAGACAAAGACTTCATGTCCCAGAGTGAGATCATCCGTAAGAGGTTCATACAAAAAGGTTATCCTCTTCCAATCATAGAAGCGGCCTTCAACAAAGCAAAAACCCTCACACAAGAAAACTGCCTACCCACTAATAAAAACGATAATAGAGAGGACATCACTGAAAATATCAAAAAAAACAAGAAATCTGAAAATAAATGGAGTACTAACTTTATCACGACATACAGCAATAACGATAAGGATATTAGGAGCATACTATCCAAACACTGGCATATCCTAAGAAGCGATCCATTCCTATCCAAATCATTACCCAGCTACCCCCCCTTGACGTTCAGGAGAGCTAAAATTTGAAAAAATCTATTAGCTCCAAGCAAACTGCGTGCCGACAGATCGGACCACAAACCTTCCGCTACGAGAACCCAACACTCCGAACAACCTGGCAGCTTCAGATGTAACCAACCCAAATGTCTCTGCTGTACGGCTATACGGATGTCAACTTCCTTCCAAAGTAGATCTAATGGGGGAACCTTCTCCATCAGACAACATTTAGACTGTGGATCAAAGAACGTTATCTATCTACTGGAATGCCCCTGCGGCCTACAGTACGTGGGGCGGACAATCCAAACCTTGCGCAACAGGCTCAACAAACATCGGTCGAATATCAAAAAGGGTTTTCTAAAGCACAGCGTGTCTCGACACGCAACCATTCGCCATGAGGGCCTCGCCACTGGCTTTTCCATCACGCCCATTGAACAAATCAGCTCCGATTGCCACAATATCATGCAGTCGATCAGAAGGCGCGAGATGTTTTGGATATACAAACTCAACTGCCTTAATCCATTCGGTCTTAATGAGGCCTTCGAGATAAACCTCTGAAATACCCCGGGTTCAGTTATGTTTCAATCGTGACATTCCCTATTTCAAACAGCCGAGGTCCCCCAAGGTTGTATAATGTAGTACTTTACATGCATATCCCACCGCCACCGTTTTTCTGCACATATGCAAGCATGACGCTCCATATATCGAGCCAACATTTTTATTATTTACATATATATTTTTCATATTTTATATTCATTTAAATTTATTTTATTTCATTTATTTTATATCATGGATTTGTTCATTCATTTTTTTTTTTTTTTTTTTACATACATACATATATATATATATTCCTTATTTATTATTGATTAATATATAATAAATCCCCTTTCCATTTATCATTTATTATTCATCATTTATTCATCATCTATATATATATATTTTTGATCCATTAATATACCCATTATCATCAATTGCTGTAATCAACAACATGTACATGCATCATTATGGAGTAATACCTTCCTATTCATTTATCACCTCCCTCCTCACCATCCCATCTCTCTCCAATCATTAGCCCCCAATTAATTATTGGTTGATAATTATTCTATCAGTTGGTTCTTCTACTACTAATTATGCATCACTAATTAGTTACCCTATAATGGAAAAATTATCATTATTATTATTATTTGTATTATATATATATATATATATATATATATTATTTTTTTTAATGCCATTATATCATTATTAGAAGTGATTAATCCTTTTAGCACCAAGTATCATCAATTTATCTGTTTTGAGCGTCTCATATTCCTACTCCCTTCAGCCCCTGATCCGGATAATATGACAGAGCCTCCCCTTGCTATCAATAGATTTCACACCATAGGTCCGCCCTCCCTGCAACACCGACTCCACCTCCCTCCCCTGTCATCCTCGCTGCGCTCGTGTCCGCAATACATCAGTGTGGCCACTAAGCGTCCTGGTTACCCAGCAACCAGGATACTATCTGCTATCACGATCACGTGACCGGGTTCCAATCATGTGACCTCCCCCTTCAATACGAGCGCTCCTGGATCAGAGGCAGATAAACTGATCGGAGCACTACACCCCCACGTTTCTGGCTTCACCAGCATTGTTGGTGCCTCTGCATTGTTATCATTATTATATCAGCAACTATTGAACTTTTTTATCTATGCACATCGGCTGGGGACTCCTCCCCATAAGCCCCGCCCCCTTTTCTTAGTCCCACCCCTTTTCAATTTTGGCGGGTTTTTTTTGTGTATTTAAATGCTGTGTGTTTATGTGATTTCATATGCAGTGTTATGTACCTGATGAAGGGGAACTACTCCCCAAAACGCGTTGTACTTCTGCAATAAATACGTGTCTATTTACTATTACTATCTGGACTGGATTCTTGCGCCCTGGGATATTTTATCTATTTATATCTGTATCCTACCACTTCTTGGAGACTTCAGGGATCTCCGACAAGAAGTCATCCCTCCGCGGCTGCAGATCCACCAGTGAACCGTGACTCCATCGCAGTCATTGACAAGCTTTTACTAGAGTTGTGCCTACAAGTAGCACAACCACAAAAGGTGAGCCCTGTACTGGAACCATTTATTTTATCTGTCTACCAACGGTATTACCCTATGGTGCGCCCTGCTTTGTTTTTAACAGCATAAAGTAAATCCTGTGGATCCACTCACTTATGGAGTCCCACAGGGGTCGTGTTATCGCCGTTACTCTTTGCAGTCTACATGCTCCCAGTTGGCAAAATTGTCCAGAACTATGGCCTAGTTTACCATTGTTATGCAGACGACACAACTGTATCTGTCCTTCAAACCTGGCACTCAAGACCCATCAGCATTCATCAATGCCTGTCTAGTGGAATTACAAAACTGGATGAACACCAGCTGGCTGAGGCTGAACTCGGACAAAAATAGAGGTGTTGGTAGTAGGCGGTCCTCACATGGTGGACAAAGTCCAAAAGTCCTCACACTTCAAACTAGCAATTGGGGGAGATACCGTGCAATATAAAGACTCTGTGCGAAACCTGGTGGTGATCCTGGATGGAAAGCTAGCTATCACTGAACAAGAACACCTAAGATATAACCTTTATTTATATGCAGATAAAATGGTAAACCCCAAGATTATATCTATTAAAGGTAGGTATGATGACCTTTATCTGATGCCTACACTGAGGATACAACATCAGCACAGTAAAATAATACAATTTCAGCAAGGAAAAGTAACCAGCCTATCATCTGCGTTTATGATAGACCCTACAGAGATGCAAAAAAATAACCAGCAGCTGTTTGATAAAAACTCACGGTTACTTGCATACAGATGATCTTAAGATGTTAGGAGACTCACGGTTACACATCACCAGGTTGTCTGTGGGCCTGCAGCTGAGAAAATGGGGTGGGGAAGATCTTCTTTCCCTGGGTTATCCCTGCTGGCTATCCCTGCCTAAAAGCAGAGCAGCCACCCCGAAAGGGGCAACCCCACTTCTCGGTGGCTAAACCCTCAGATTCCCTAGATGTCCCTGAATAAACAATCTTCCCGACGCGTTTCCCCAAAATGAGATATCCAAATGGTTCATCAGGGGACGGTGTTTTGTTGATACAAAAACGCTGCAAATAATCAGACACATATGATAAGGGCACCAAGATAAAAAGGACCGCACCAGTGATATTACTGTTGTTTCCTTTTATAGGCTATGCTGAAAACCGCGTGTCTGACGTCACTTCCGGTCATGTGGTCAGACAAAACATTGCATTAATTTATAATATGTTTATGATTCTCGATTTGAAATCATATATACCCAGATTCATAAATATAACGGCGATGCTGGTTATAATAAATCGCAAGCGCTTTATAATATATACTAATTAGGGCGGAAGGACATCATCTAGGCGCTGTAGAGTGCATCTGAAAAGCGCCGACAGACGGTGGAACGCATAGTGCGTTCCAAATACCGGAAGTTAGGTACATAAGACCGGATATGCCTCGTTTAAGACAGTACAGATGCAGCAAAGCGCTACCATGGTTATGTGACGCTACCCTCATGCTCCGATAGTTCCTTCTACTATACAGTGCCTAAATTTAAGTAAATAACTAACCGGCTAACTCTGTCACTGTCTCCATTCCCCAATGGGACACCAAACTATATTTACAGAGTCCCTGGTTAAATCACAACCATGATAAGGTGATCCAGGGTGTCCCTATAGAATTGTGTACATTTAATTGGCCATATTTTTGGCTATAACATAAAGGTAGGATTTTGGTCTGTACACTGACTTGGTATCCAAATACCTTTTTGTTTAATCAAAACACTGTTATTGGACCATCTAAGCTACAGAGAGATCTGTTCATTGAGACCCATTGGATTTACAGATTATAACCGATGAATCCACTGGGCCTCTTTACGAAGAATCATTTTATCCCAATCCCCGCCTCTGGGGGATCTTCGCACCACCTTAATAACCTTAAAATGTAGGGCACTAACATCACCAGAATGATATTCCAGGATATGCCTAGCTACCGGTTTGTCTCTCCGATGTTTTACATCACCAATATGGTCTCCCACCCGTCTTCTTAGTTCCCTTTTAGTTTTACCACATAGGTGAGTGGGCAGGGCAAAGTACATAGGTAGACAACTCCCTCAGCTTTGCAATTGGCAAAGTCTCTTATAACATAACTTATTCCGGTAGAAACACTGCAGAAGTTTTTAGACTTCAAGATGAATGGGCAGCAAATGCAGTCACTTCCACATCTGAAAGTTCCACAGACTTTCCGACTAAGCCAGTTACCAATCTGAGGGGTGCTTTGTAATGGCTATGAATTAACCTATCCCTAAGTGATCTGCCCCTTCTATATGTTATCAATGGTTTTGGGCGCAAGATCTCCTTTAGGTCCGAGTCAGATAGTAAAATACCTCAAAATCTCCTCAGGATCCCCATAATCTTCTGATTCTGGACATCATAAGTAGCAATGATCCTCATTATATTTGTCTCAGGGGCAGGCCGTTCACGTAGAGACAGTAAGGATTGTCTATCCCTATGAAGGGAGAATTGGAATGCTTCTTTTAGGACCTCGGAGGGATAACCCCGTTGGATAAACCTATTTTGCATATCCTTGGCCTGCTCCCTAAAGGATTCCATAGATGAGCAGTTCCTCCGTGTCCTCAGATATTGTCCCTTGGGGATCCCTCTCCTTAGACTCCTAGGATGGTAGCTGTCCCACCATGATAGACTGTTTGTGGAGGTTGGTTTGCGATATGTGGTGGTATGCAGTTCACCATTGGCCTTAGTTATACGAATATCAAGAAAAGCGATATTTTGTGGTTCAATTTCAGAGGTAAAGCTAAGGCCAATGGTGTTTCTGTTAAGAGACTGGACGAAGGTTTTAAAGAGATCCATGCTACCATCCCAGCGAATTAGGATATCGTCGATATAACGACCTCAAAAGACAATATGCGACGTAAATTCACTTGTCTCATCCGAGAATACCATTGTATCCTCCCACCAGCCCAGGAGCAGGTTGGCATAGCTGGGGGCACAAGGGCTCCCCATCGCCGTGCCCCTGAGCTGGTGGTAGTATCGGGATTCAAACAAAAAATAATTGTGTGTTAGTATAAACTGTAGGGCTGAAACTGATTACCCCTTGACTTGAGGAAGTATGCAACTGCACAGAGACCACTTTCATGTGGTATGCTCGTATATAAAGCTTCCACGTCAATGGAGGCCAGATACACATTATCGTCAATCGAAATATTGTCAATTTTCAGCATTAGATCAGTGGTATCCCTAATATATGATGGGAGGGAGACAACAAACGGCCGGAGAATCTCATCGATGAATGTACTAAGGTTTTGGGTAATGGAGTCAATGCCTGACACTATAGGTCGGCCCCTATGAGGGGGAAAGCCTTTGTGGACCTTGGGTAGTGTTTTGGTGTAAGAAATTTAATTTCATCCCTAAAAATAATATTGTCTTCAAAGGCCTGTGAGAGCATTGTCTCTATTTTAGCTAGAACTACAGAGGTAGGGTTATTCTCAAGTACCCTATAGCATGTCCTATCACCCAGGACCCCCAAACACATCTCACAATAGGTTTTATGACCCATTAGTACAATATTACGGTACCCCCCTTATCTGAGGGCTTAAAAATTATAGAGGGATCATTTTCCAACCTTGAAAGGGCTGTTAGTTCATCCTTATCAAGGTTCCATCTACTTAATAGATTGAGATCTGGGATCTTCTCTATGTGTTCAGTCACCAAATCTGAGAAAATATCCAAAGCCGGGTTATCCTGTGGTGGGGGCATCCCAGTACTTTTTTCTCTCAAGGAGGTGAAGGGGCCTGTGCCTGTAGGGCGCTCATTCTCAGTCATAAGAGAATTAAGGGTTCAAACTCCCTCCAGGTCTTCCACAGCAATCCCCAATTTTAGACATGTTTTTCTGTCATGAGTTTTAAAGAACCTTTTACATTTTAATTTACGTATAAACAGATTAATATCCTTAATCCAATTGAAAACACAAAATGTTGTTGTTAGTACAAAGGATAAACCTTTAGATAACACCCTTTCCTCTAGTATATCCAGTGTGCGTGTTGATAAATTAATGAGCTGATTGTCTTGTTGGCTTAGTTTGATTTCCCTTGTTTCTGCACAGCTCCTCCCTCCCTGTCTTTGAGTTGATATGGGAAGGGCCCCTCTTCCCTTCTAAAAAAGAAGAAGCAGGAAAAGGCAACGGCATAGAGGATGATGCAGCAGAGGACACAGGCATACCAGCGGACAGTGGGTTTGAGATTCTCAAATTGCCCTGTTGTCTTCCCCCACCCCTGGTCCCTCGTCCCTGCCATCTTCTCTTTCCTCTCCCCCTAAACTGTGACTTATTTCTAGGACTAATACCAGTCGTTCTTTCGTTATCGGAGGAGTCTATGTCTGTGGTTGAGTTATCTACAGACTTGGTGCCAGATGTCTCATTTGTAAGTTCAAAGAATCTTGTCTCTCTAAACTTAGTCAGATCGCGAATAAACTGCCTGTGCTTTCTCTCCTTTAGGATGCTCTAATAACGTTCGACAGTATTCTGTAAAATTGATTCACGTCTATTAAAATCGCTATCAGTCTTATATTTCAGAGCAGATTCAATAAGATTATTTAGATGTTTAGAGATGTTTGTAGATATACATCATTCCTCATCTAAAAAAAGCTGCAAAAACCACAATGAGCTAGATAAAGACTCCTGTTCCCATTTTTCCAAGAGTGGCCCAGAACGTGATCTATGTGCAGGAACAAGATGTACTCTGAGACCCTTCGGAACAATTTTATGCCTAACATAGCTATCAAGGGACTGAACTTCCCACCAAGACCTCAAACTTTCTTTATACCCCTCATATAATTTGAATATGGACTTCAACGAGGGTGTATCATTGACTCCACCTTCACCTTCCTTCTTAGAAAAAAACTCCTGAGCCTCACGCAATCATGAATCAGTGTCTATGGGTCCCTGTAGAAATCCTGCCATATCAATATTCAATATATCACAGACATGCAAGATGCATTTGCGTAGGGGAAATTATGAAGCCATCACTGAACAAGAACCCCTAAAATCTAACTTTTATTTATATGCAGAAAAAATAGTAAACCTAGGTCATCATACCTACGTTTAATAGATATAAGCTTGGGGCTTACCATTTTATCTGCATATAAATAAAAGTTATATTTTAGGGGTTCTTGTTCAGTGATAGCTTTATAATTTCCACTACGCAAATGCATCTTGCATGTCTGTGATATCCTGGATGGAAAGCTAACACTCAGACTAATTCATGCATTTGTATCCTCCTGCCTGGACTACTGCAATGCCCTATTCATCGGATCCCTGGATAAAGTTCTGCGCCCATTACAACTAGTACAGAATGCAGCAGCCAGACTCCTAGCCAATGCCCCACGTGGCTCACACATCTCCCCAGTACTGCAAACTCTTCACTGGTTGCCAGTAAAATGGAGAATCCATTTTAAGATCTGCCTGATGACATTCAAGGCACTAAATCACAGTGGACCCAAGTACATAGCAGATCTATTGGAACTTTATGCTATGCCCCTACACGGCCCCTCCGCTCCGACAATAAGATGAATTTGGTTATTCCCAGGATCCACTTAAAATCATTTGGTGCACGGGCATTTTCCTATGCAGCCCTTTTTCTGTGGAACTCACTCCCACAATCAATGTGAGAGGCCCCTTCTGTGGACAGCTTTAAGATAAGGCTAAAAACCCACCTCTTTTCCCGAGCCTTTTGAGACTGCAGAATGCAGAGAGAAAAGCACTATAAAAATATCATTATTATTATTATATAGTGATTAGAACTGTATACTAAACCAGTTATACCTGTATGTGTGTTTACTTACAGTTCGAAATTGCAAGCATACAAACCAGATTCCATACAAATTGCAAATACAAACTACAAATCCAAATTGCAAGCGACAAATTGCAAGCTACAATTGCAAACTACAAATAGCAATCAAATGGCAAATAGCAATCCATACAAATGAGTAGAACTATTAATCAAATCTCAGAGAGATCATGAAGTGCTTAAATAACTTAAAGTGAGAGTACAGATCCTGAAGAGAGAAATATATCCACCATTTTATGTTGAATGACAAGATTGAACAGTTGAACCACCATCTTATGCATACCGCCATTTTGTGATATCTTTTCAACATGTGTTTTGTACATGGACTATCTGCTGTGAAGGCTGCATTGTTATATATGAAGAAAAGTTGAAGTTAATAAAGAAGTTATTTGAAGCATTTGCTGTGCTCTTTAAACCTACTGTTTCCATAGAACGGCGATGCCTCTAATGCCACAGCGCAAAGAGAAACTTCATAGTGCTGCCCCTGTCACAGTGGAACTATTGCCCTCAAAGGGCGAAACGATAGAGCTCCTCAACTTGCACAGTAAAAAGCGCATTAGAGCAGAGGAGCGCCAGCATATACTGCCGCGCAGCAACTGTTCCTTGAGTGAGCAAGCAAAGACATCTGAGCAGAGCTACCATACAGGCCATAGATTGTGCGCATTAGTCAAACTACAGCCGACTCTTAAAGTGGCAGAATGGCAAAGGTAAGATAGTCCGAGAAAGAGCGCCAACCCTCCTGCGATCCCTAGAGAAAGAGACGCATGGTGGGAGGCCAAAGTCAAGAGCTAGAGTGCCTGTACGCTATCCATGGAGAGACCACATACTGCAGTCAGCTAGTTTCCCGCCACTAGGCCCAAAACCTGCAGCAGCGTATCCAAGCGAGGCAATCACAAGTCATCACAAAGCATTGCTTTTTATGAGAGACTATGCTAGGTCCTTAGGGGGAACCACAATCTCAAGTGTGACTTCCTTCGCTAACAGAAGTGCCACACACATATCAGAGTCCTTATTTACTTCAGCCAAAAGAAAGGAATTAGCTGAACAACTTGCTGTCAAGAGAGCAGAAATTGAAATGGAAGCTGCCATTGAGGCGCAGCGCCAACTGAACGCTAAAAAGGAAGCTGAAAAGGATGCACAATGCCATCAGATAGAAGCTGAAATGGATGCACAATGCCATCAGATGGAAGCTGAAATGGATGCACAACACTTTTAGATGGAAGCTGAAATAGATGCATAGCACCAACAGATGAAAAGTCTGAAAAGGCAAAAAGAAGTTAAGATCATAGAAGCCAGACTCAGAGTACACGAAGAGGATATGAATCAGAGTAGTCATAGGTTCAAATCTGTTCTAAGTGAAGAAGCAGACTCCTACTTTGCTAATTACACCCATGAGAATGGAAGGTAATCTCCAGCATTTAGTGAGAGAATAAGTTATTATCCTTCCATCCCTGCTCAGAAAAACAAAGAACGGTCTAGTCCAGTGTTAGGAAAAAGTTGTGTGAATTTACCCTCTATTTCTACCAGAAAAGATAACGAAAAGGACTTACCTAATTCAGAACTAAGTGAGAAAATAGAACCGGATGATTCTATTCCTAGATGTCACGGCAATGCTCTGGAGAGTGTTACAACTATTGTCCCAACAGGACAACAGAGAACAGTCCTCGCTAGACTTCCTGTGCCGGAACCCACTGTATTTTCAGGAGATGTACTGAAGTTCATAAAGTGGAAGGCAAGTTTTGAAATAATCATTGAGCATCATTGCTTCAGTCTAATCAACAAGTTATTATACCTTCAGAGATATGTTGGTGGGGAAGCAGAGAAAGTTCTTGAAAGTAACTTCTATAGAAAAGGCGAAGAAGTCTACAAGCAAGCTTGGGAAAAATTTAATGCAAGATATGGTCATCCTTTCTTAGTACAAAGAGCTTTAGAGAGAAATTGAATAACTGGCCTAAAATAGGCCCTAAAGAACACTTCAGAGTTCAAGAGTACGGTGACTTCCTGCAAACATGCAGCAATGCCATCCCACGCGTTCAAGGACTGGAAGTACTGAACGACTATCCAGAAAACCACAGGATGCTAACTAAGCTACCCGAAGAAGTGGCTTCTAGAAGGAATCGCTATGTGACTGAACAGTTAGATCTAGACAAGAACTTCCCAAGTTTTAAAGAGTTCTCCGAGTTCATCAATAAGGAAGCACGGATAGCATGTAATCCAGTAACATCATCATACGTCTTAAAATCCTTAGGCCTCTTTCACACGGGCAAGTTTTCCATGCGGGTGCAATGCGTGAGGTGAACGCATTGCACCTGCACTGAATCCTATTAATTTCTATGGGGCTGTGCACATGAGCGGTGATTTTCACGCATCACTTGTGTGTTGCATGAAAATCGCAGCATGCTCTATATTGTGCGTTTTTCACGCAACGCAGGCCCCATAGAAGTGAATAGGGCTGCGTGAAAATCGCAAGCATCCACAAGCAAGTGCGGATGCAGTGCGATTTTTACCCATGGTTGCTAGGTGACGATCGAGATGGGGACCTGATCATTAATATTTTCCATTATAACATGGTTATAAGGGAAAATAATAGCATTCTTAATGCAGAATGCTAAGTAAATTAGGGATGGAGGGGTTAAAAAATAAATAAAAAATGATTTAACTCACCTCATCCACTTGTTCGCGCAGCCCGGCTTGTCTTCTTTCAGGACCTGGCTAAAGGACCTTTGATGATGTCACTGTGCTCATCACATGGTCCATCACCATGGTGATGGACCAGGTGATGAACGCAGTGACATCAAAGTTCCTTTTCCTCCCAGGTCCTGAAAGAAGAAGAAAGAATACAAGCCGGGCTGCACGAACAAGTGGATGAGTTGAGTTTAATTTTTTATATTTTCTTTTAAACCCCTCCATCCCTAATTTACTTAGCATTCTGTTTTAAGAACGCTATTATTTTCCCTTATAACCATGTTATAAGGGAAAATAATAAAATCTACAGAATACCTAACCCAAACCCGAACTTCTGTGAAGAAGTCAGAGTTCGGATCTGGGTACCAAACATGCCGATTTTTCTCACGTGCATGCAAAACGCATTAAAACGCTTTGCACTCGCGCTGAAAAATAATGCATTTTCCCACGACGCTCCCGCATCCTATCCGGCCCTCACACGCGATGCCTGTGTGAAAGAGGTCTTAGAAGAAAGGCCTGCAAGAGAGATAAGAAGTGCAAGGGCAACTAGCTTTGAAACCAACACAGCAGCTAAAGGTCCAGATACCTACGAGAGCAAGTTCAAAGTCACTACTAGGATCAGTAGAGTCACAGAACCGACAAATCTTCAGACTACCTTCAAGTGTATGTTCTTTGGAGAGAACCACTCCATACATAAGTGCCAACAATTGAAGGAGAAGTCCCCAGAAGAAAAGAAAAAATTTGTGCTGGATAACCTACTGTGTAGGAGTGTAAGGAGTGTAAGAAAAAGGCCACATGCAGCGTTTGCAAAGGACGCCATCCTACACCACTACATGAAGAACGTCCAAAGAAATATAAAACCTCAATACCTAAGATACTGAGGAAGGAAAGAAAGTATCGGTATTCTCTTGCAGAGTGAGGGAGGGAGAGAGCAAAAGCACATCAATGGTTGTACCAGTGTGCATTTCAAATCCTAAAAGGAGGAACAAGAAGGTATACGCCTATGCGCTACTGGATGCCCAGAGTGATGTCATCTTCATTGATCAAGAAATCTGCAATAAATTACAAGTGGCTACAGAACCAGTGACGCTCAAACTCGCCACAATGACGGGGAGAGACACATTAGTGAACAGTCAAAGGACTGAGAGTTAGGGGACTTCATTCAAACTCAATTCAAAATGCAGCTCTATAGTGTAGTGGTTACGATTCTTGGCTGTAATGTAGAAGGTTGTGAATTCGAATACAGCCAGAAACTTTTCAGAAATAAAGACTAAATTACATTCAGATACACTGGGTGTCCCCAAGCACTGACTCCATATATGGACATAGTTATATATGAAGTCAGAGCAGGGACTCCTTAGCCGAACTAAAGTCCCCGACACCCTCCCCTTTGGCAACTGCTGCCAATGCCAATAAGATTATGGGTTGCATCAAAAGGGGCATAGATGCCCGTGATGAGAACATAGTTCTACCACCTTACAAATCACTAGTCAGACAACACATGGAGTACTGTGTACAGTTCTGGGCTCCTGTGAACAAGGCAGACATACATCCAAATCAGGTGAACGGTGTAGGAATTACAACAGTTTGCATCTGTGCCTCCCACTTGTTGAAGGGCCAAAAGTAATGGGACATACTAATAATCATAAATCAAACTTTCACTTTTTAATACTTGGTTGCAAATCCTTTGCAGTCGATTACAGCCTGAAGTCTGGAAAGCATAGACATCACCAGACGCTGGGTTTCATCCCTGGTGATGCTCTGCCAGGCCTCTACTGCAACTGCCTTTAGTTCCTGCTTGTTCTTGGGGCATTTTCCATTCAGTTTTGTCTTCAGCAAGTGAAATGAATGCTCAATTGGATTCAGGTCATGTGATTGACTTGGCTATTGCATAACATTCCACTTCTTTCCCTTAAAAAACATATTTTGTTGCTTTTGCAGTATGCTTTGGGTCATTGTCCATCTGCACTGTGAAGCGCCTTCCATTGAGTTATGAAGCATTTGGCTGAATATGAGCAGATAATATTGCCCAAAACACTTCAGAATTCATCCTGCTGCTTTTGTCGGCAGTCACATCAGCAATAAATACAAGAGAACCAGTTCCATTGGCAGCCATACATGCCCACGCCATAACACTACCACCACCATGTTTCACTGATTAGGTAATATGCTTAGGATCATGAGCAGTTCCTTTCCTTCTCCATACTCTTCTCTTCCCATCAATCTGGTACAAGTTGATCTTGGTCTCATCTGTCCATAGGATGTTGTTTCAGAACTGTGAAGGCTTTTTTAGATGTCGTTTGGCAAACTCTAATCTGGCCTTCCTGTTTTTGAGGCTCACCAATGGTTTTTATCTTGTGGTGAACCCTCTGTATTCACTCTGGTGAAGTCTTCTCTTGATTGTTGACTTTGACACACATACACCTACCTCCTGGAGAGTGTTCTTGATCTGGCCAACTGTTGTGAAGGGTGTTTTCTTCACTAGGGAAAGAATTCTTCGGTTATCCACCACAGTTGTTTTCCGTCGTCTTCTGGGTCTTTTGGTGTTGCTGAGCTCACTGGTGGCGTGCCTTCTTTTTAAGAATGTTCCAAACAGTTGTTTTGGCCACGCCTAATGTTTTTGCTATCTCTCTGATGTTTTTTTTTTTTTCAGTCTAATGATGGCTTGCTTCAATGATAGTGACAGCTCTTTGGATCTCATCTTGAGAGTTGACAGCAACAGATACCAAATGCAAATAGCAGACTTGAAATGAACTCTGGACCTTTTATCTGCCCATTGTAACTAGGATAATGAGGGAATAACACACACCTGTCCATGGAACAGCTGAGAAGCCAATTGCCCCATTACTTTTGGTCCGTTAACAAGTGGGAGGCACATATGCAAACTGTTGTAATTCCTACACCGTTCACCTGATTTGGATGCAAATACCCTCAAATTAAAGCCGACAGTCAGCAGTTAAAGCACATCATGTTCGTTTCATTTCAAATCCATTGTGGTGGTGTATAGAGCCAAAAATGTTAGAAATGTGTCAATGTCCAAATATTTATGGACCTGACTGTAGCAGAGCTGGAGAGTGTTCAGAGGAGGGCAACTAAAGTAATAACTGGAATATTATCAACATTAGGGTTATTCACTTTAGAAAAAAGACAACTGAGGGGAGATCTAATTACTATGTATAAATATATCAGGGGTCAGTACAGAGATCTCTCCCATAATCTATTTATCCCCAGGACTGTGACTGTGACGAGGGGATACCCTCTGCGTCTGCAGTAAAGAAAGTTTGTACACAAACATAGAAGAGGATTCTTTACGGTAAGAGCAGTGAGACTATGGAATTCTCTGCCTGATGAGGTGGTGATGGTGAGTACAATAAAAGAATCCAAGAGGGGCCTGGATGAATTTCTGGAGTGTAATAATATTACAAGCTATAGCTACTAGAGAGGGGTTGTTGATCCAAGGAGTTATTCTGATCAACTTGCAGGATAACAGGTCGAGCTAGATGGACAAATGTCTTTTCTTGGCCTTATATACTATGTTACTATGTAAACTGCACATTAGATCTACCTACCTCGAGATCGCATGCCTACCTGTGAAACAGCCAATGAATGGGAGCACCTATCTGTCATAGCTCATGAATTGTCCCTGCTGAAGGAGTCTGGTGTTGGATTGTTGATAGGTTACGATTGTCCTGAAGCCTTGGTACCACAAAAGGTAATCACAGGAGGAAAGGGTGAACCCTACGCTGTTCTAACTGATCTAGAATGGGGTGTTGGAGGAAAACAGCAGATCGCAAACTCAAGACAGGTGACAGGATTGTGTCATCGAATATCTATCCAAGAGTTACCAACTGTAAGTCCAGCGAAAGTAATCAAGATCCTTGAATCCGACTTTGCAGACATAAGTTCTAAAGAAAATAATGTATCTCAAAAAGACAAAGTTCGTACACACTCTAGAAGAAATTATTCAGCAGAATCTACAAGGTCATCTTGAAATGCCCTCACCTTTTAGAGAACGACCTGGTCTGCCAAATAACAGAAATTTTGCCCTAGCAAGATTGAAATGTTTGAAGAAAAAGATGGGAAGAGATCCCAAATTCAAGCAGGATTATTTTAAATTTATGGAAGGCATTCTCGAAGAAGGACATGCAGAGAAAGTTAATAATCAGCCTAAAGAAGGAGAAGTGTGGTACATCCCACATCAAGGTGTCTACCACTCAAAGAAACCAGATTAGATTAGAGTAGTATTTGATTGCTCAGCAAAGTACAATGGTGTTGCATTGAATGATCATCTACTAAAAGGAGCAGATCTTACAAACTCTCTGCCTGGAGTACTCTGTAGATTCATAAAGTATCCCGAAGCGGTCATGTGTGACGTTGAAAATATGTTCCACCAGTTTCATGTGAAGAATGAAGATAGAGACTTCCTGAGGTTTCTATGGTGGGAGGATGGAGATACAGATACAGAGCCAGCAGAATAAAGAATGAAAGTACACTTGTTTGGAGCATCATCATCTCCAGGTTGCGCCAAATATGATATAAAGTACCTGGCTAATCAGAATGGAAAGGATTGCCCATTAGCAGCAAATTTTCTGAAGAAAAACTTTTATGTAGATGATGGCCTCATAAGTCTAGAGTCTACAGAATCTGCAATCAAACTAGTGAAAGAAAGCCAAGACTTATGGCAAGAGGAAACATGCGCCTTCACAAATTCATCTCAAACAACAGAAGGGTACTGGAATCCATCAGTGACTCTGAACGTGCAGCAATAATGAAGAATGTAGATCTTAATTATGATCCTCTTCTAGTTCAGAATGTACTTGGATTGGGATGGAATGTAGAGAACGGCAAGTTCTTCTTTGAAGTATCTATTGAAGAGAAAGTTGCAACTAGACAAACCATTCTTTCCGCAGTGGCTTCTATATTTGATCCATTGGGATTCTTGGCCCCAGTAAAAAGAAATACTGCAAGAATTATGCAGACAGAAGTTGGGATGGGATAAGCCCATACGTGAAAATTTGAGGCCAAGGTGGAAGAGTTGGATATGAGACTTGCAAAACTTGAGAGAAGTATGAATACCCAGATGTTTTGTACCTCATGATTTCAGAAAGTTCAAGAAAATAGAACACCATCACTTTTCAGATGCCAGTAGTTATGGTTAGTGCTCCTACATCAGAGTGATAGAAGAAGAAAGGATACACTGTTCCCTGGTTATGGGGAAGGCCAGAGTTGCACCTACCAGTATTCAGACAATACCAAGACTTGAACTGACAGCAGCTATTGTTTCAGCATCAGTAAGCAAGTTTCTGAGAGAAGAATTGGAGTTGAAAACAGATGAAGAATATTTTTGGACAGACTCATGAATTGTCCTAGGATACATAAACAACGAAGCTCGAAGATTCCATATCTTTGTCGCCGACAGAGTTGAGAAAATTTGGGACATTGGCATCACATTGACACAAAGCATAACCCAGCAGATCATGCTTCAAGAGGCCTGAATGTGAATTAAATAATTTAAATTGGTTCACAGGTCCAGAGTTCCTTTGGGAAAAGGATATCACGCCCAGTAAAGGTTACACAGAATTGTCTATGGGTGATCCAGAAGTAAACGTTGTACAAACATTGAGCACTGCTGCCAAGTATCAAGATGACATACTTGAAAGACTAGCCAGATGTTCAAAATGAAATACAGTCATAAACGTAGTAGCTCGAATTCAAAGTTTGGGAAAGACAAATCAGAACTGTGAGAAATGTGTTTAGTTCTGTGGTGAAAAAGAACACCGGAAGAATAGATGATGCTTCACTTAGGACCCTATTCTATGAAGTAATGTCTATTGTTAACAGTTGTCCACTTACAGTTGATAACATTAACGATCCAACAAGTTTGCACCCTTTAACTCCCAACCATCTACTTCACCTTAAGTCTGATTACATACAGCCACCTTGCAAGTTCACCAAAGAGGATTTATATGCCAGGAGGAGATGGCGAAGAGTTCAATATCTATCAGAACTGTTTTGGAATAGATGAAGGAAAGAGTACTTAGCCAATCTGATGCTAAGAAGTAAATGGCAAAACACCCAGAAGAAATGTCCAAGTTGGTGACATACAGTAGTGTTAGTAAAAGAAGAAGATTTACATAGAAGTCAATGGAAATTGGCCAAAGTTCTAGAATTTCAAAAGGATGAAGACAAACTAGTAAGAAGAGTGTTTTTACAAATAGGAGACTCAAAAAAGGAAAACGTCTCACTACTCTACTCAAGTTGGAACGTCCTATACAGAAGTTAGTTGTTCTACTTGAGACTGATAAAAGACATTTGGAAGTTGAGAACCTGATGAAAAATTCCTCAAATTCATGTTCAAGTCCTACCACTTAGAACATAGAATTAGGGTCCATTCACACGTCCGTGGATGTTTTGCGGATACGCAAAACACGGACACCGGCAATGTGCGTTCTGCATTTTGCGGACCGCACATCGCCGGCACTAATAGCATAAGCCTATTCTTGTCCGCAATTGCGGACAAGAATAGGGCATGTTCTATTTTTTTCGGGAACGGAAATATGGTCCCAGAAGTTCAGGTCCGCATTTCCGGATCCGGGCCGCACATCTTGCGGCCCTATAGGAATGAATGGGTCTGCAATTCCGTTCTGCAAAATGCAAAACAGAATTGCGGATGTGTGAATGGACCCTTTAGGTAATTTTGGTGGGAGTGTAGCTGGCCAGCTAAGACCTGTCCTAGTTTGCTAATATGCCTTATATGTGTATACAGCTAGACCTGCCAATAGCATTAATACAGTTCCTATGTTTATGTGTTATGGACAAAAGCAGAGTTATATACCGTGACGACATGTTTTAGATGTCATATAACTGTCATATTTTGTGTTCACAGAAGCAGAAAAGGATAATCTGCCTTTAAGACTCATTTAGTAATGTAAGGTAAGCTCAGTGACACAGCAGAAACAACAGAAAGCATAGTGTTAATCTGTTGTTGCTGGGCAGAAGTCTAGACCAATAATAGCCAACTTCTCACACACAGCAAGAGTTTTGACCAATCACAGCCAGCCTCACACACAGCCTGTCTGGGAATTCCCCTAGCAGGAGCTGCTAGAATCATTATTCACCAGAGACACAAGCTGAAGAGACATTCACTCCACTGAAAGCTGTGTTTTATGGAAGCAGAAAGGCCAGTTGTATGATGTTCCTACTGTTAATATAGTGATTAGAACTGTATACTGAACCAATTATGTGTGTGTTTACTTACAGTTCCACCTAATTGCAAATTCAAATTGCACGCATACAAACCAGATTCCATTCAATTGCAAATACAAACTACAAATACTAATTGCAGGCGACAAATTGCAAGCTACAATTAGCAATCAAATAGCAATCCATACAAATCAGTAGAACTATCGGTCAAATTTCAGATATACCTCTCAGAGAGATCATAAAGTGCTTAAATAACTTATAGTGAGAGTACAGATCCTAAAGAAAGAAATATATCCACCATTTTATCTTGAATGACAAGATTGAACAGTTAAAACACCATCTTATGCATACCGTCATTTTGTGATATCTTTTCAACACGTGTTTTGTACATGGACTATACGCTGCAGAGGCGGCAGTGTTATATATGAAGAAAAGTTGAAGTTAATAAGTAACATAGTAACATAATACATAAGGCCGAAAAAAGACAATTGTCCATCTAGTTCGGCCTGTCACCCTGCAAGGGTCACCGCCAGATATCTGAGAAGCTCTGACAGACGTTCTTCAGTACCTCTTGCTTGAGGTTCTTTTGTTTTGCTTTCGTTTTGTCATCTCGTTTCCCTCTCTCAGCTGTCATCTAGTTGCACTGATTGCATCCCTTTAAATCCCCTCCCATACTGCATCACTTTGCGGTTTATACAACTTCCTGGATTGTGCTCATGCTAGAGTCTGCAACTGATGCTTCTACAGATAAGTCTGTTCCTTTATTTGTGTTTTCCTGTTGGCTTGATCCTAGGTGACCCTGACTCCCTCCGTATTAAGTGTAGGGAGCCAGTGATCGTGTCCCCTCACTATTATAGGGTGTTCAGGTGTCATACAGTCGAGGCACGAGGGCATGCAATTATCAATCATAGAGATCTTTGCATGGGCTGAGAAGTCAGGGAGAGCGCTAGGGCTTTTACAGGGATCACCCTTATGTTCCTTAGTTTGGGATCAAGTCAGTCGGATCTTCATTTGTTGTCTTCTAGTTTTCTGCAACACCATCCGTGACATTATAAACCGCTAAAACAGTCTTAAGCACGAATCCAGTTTCAGCCTTGATTGACCGCATGCAGGGTCTTTCACTGGAGGTAGGTATCAGATCTCCGGAAAACTGTTTGAGGTGACCGTTTCTGCTTGCGTTCATGGAATTTGTTATGAGCCTAAAATCTCGCTTCCAGATACATTTTCCAGGGGTAGTGAGCATTTTGTTAGTTTTAGAGAGGCTTGCAAACACCATTTTCGCCTACTTCCCCATTCCTCTGGTGATGAGAAGCGGAGGGTAGGGATCATCATCTCGCTACTCAGGGATAACCCTCAGTCCTGGGCCGTTTCGCTGCCGGTGGGGGCACGGCCCCTCCGTCCAGTGGATGAATTTTTTTTAGCCCTGGGTCAGATATATGATGATCCGGATCATACTGTTCAGAATTTCGGAGATGGGCAGCTGATACTGGTTGGAATGATGCTGCACTCCGAAGTCAATTTTGCCATGGTCTTTCAGAGGGATTGAAAGATGCATTTGCCTTTCATGAGAGACCTACCTCCTTGGAGTCGGCCATGTCTCGGGCTGTTCGTATTGACAGGCGTCTTAGAGAGAGAGGAGAGATCACTCTTTCCTGTCATACTCACTCCAAGGACAGTGGGGCTCCTGAGGCACAGGAGCCTCAGTCTCTCTCAATCCTCTCTGAGAAGGAGCACATGCAGCTGGGTTTGCTTGCCTCTAATAATAGAGGATTCAGCTCTCAGAGGAGGGTTTGTTTCTGTTGTGGAGGTATAAATCATTTGGCAAATGTTTGCTCCTCTAGGAGAATCAGGGAGTTTTTTGAGGGTAATAAACAAACAAAAAGAAAAAAGTCCTCTAAAAACGTTCCATCTGTTACTATTGGCAAGGTTGATGCGGAAATTGAAGGTTTTCCGTTTGCTTGTAGTTTGAGAGATATTTGTAGATAGTGGAGCAGCTGTCAATCTCATTGATAAGCAATTTGCTATAACACATGGTTTCCAGGTATGCAATTTGGGAAATGACATACCTGTTTTTGCTATCGATTCCGCTACACTTTCTCAAAAATCATTAAAGGGCATAGTTCACAATATCCGTTTGACTGTGGGTGATGCTCATGTTGATGATGTGTCATGTTTCGTCCTAAGCGGATTACCTACTCCTCTGGTGTTGGGGCTACCCTGGCTCACTAAACATAACCCCACCATTGATTGGCAAGCGAGGCAAATAAATGGTTGGAGTGACTTTTGCAGAGAGGATTGCCTCTCGACGTCTCTTTCAGAGGTTTCTACTAAGACTGTAACATCTTTTCTCTCAGAATTTTCAGATGTGTTTTCTGAGAGTGGTGTTCAGGAGCTGCCCCCTCACCAGGATTATGATTGGCCTAATAATCTCATCCCAGGCGCCAAGCTGCCTAAATATCGTTTATACAATCTCTCCCAACCTGAAAGGGTCGCTATGCGTACTTATATCACAGAGAGCCTGAAAAAGGGACACATACGACCTGGGAGGTTGTTTGTGCCTCTCGCTTTACGACATAAGGTTTTCAAGGAGCATCACGATACGGTCGTTGCTGGGCACCTGGGGAGCAGAGCCACAGTGGATCTTTTTGGTCGGAGATTCTGGTGGCCGGCTCTTCGTAAGACGTTTGAGGGTTTTGTGGCAGCCTGCGAGACCTGCGCTCGTGCCAAGGTCCCTCATTCACGGCCATCGGGTCCTCTCCTCCAGTTACCCATTCCTTTCCGCCCTTGGACGCATCTGTCCATGGACTTCATTACGGACCTGCCTCGTTCCTTGGGGAAGACTCTGATTTTGGTAGTAGTAGACGGTTTTAGCAAAATGGCGCATTTCAATCCTTTTCCTGGGTTACCCAATGCTAAAACGCGTGCGCAGACATTTGTTGATCATATTGTCAAACTGCATGGCATTCCTTCAGACAGTCTCGGATAGGGGCACGCAGTTTGTTTCCAGATTCTGGAAGGCTTTCTGTTCTCGCTTGGGGGTTCGGTTGTCGTTCTCTTCTGCTTTTCACCCGCAGTCGAATGGCCAGAACGAACGTGTCAATCAGAATCTGGAGACATATCTGCGCTGTTTTGTGACTGAGAATCAGGAAGATTGGTGTTCTTTTTTGTCCCTTGCTGAGTTTGCTTTAAATAAGTCCTCGGATAAGTCACCATTTTTTGGTGCATATAGGTTTCATCCGCAGTTTGGGACATTCTCCCAAAGGGGTCTTCGAGTTTACTTGATGAGGAGAGATTTTCTTCACCTTTGTTATTTATTTGGCAAAAGATTCAGGGTAATCTGAAGAGGATGAGTGAGAGATATAAGCCTGTGGCGGATAAGAGACGTGTACCTGGTCCGGACCTGAATCTGGGTGATCAGGTGTGGTTGTCTACTAAGAATATCAAATTGAAGGTTCCCTCCTGGAAGTTGGGTCCTAGATTTATTGGGCCTTACAAGATCTTGTCCGTCATCAATCTCGTTGCCTTTCGTCTTGATCTTCCTCAGACTTGGAAGATCCATAATGTTTTTCACAAGTCCCTATTGAAACCTTATGTCCAACCCACTGTACCCTCCTCTTTGCCTCCTCCTCCGATTGTGGTTGATGGTAATCTTGAATTTCAGGTCTCTAGGATTGTGGATTCTCGTATTGTCCGCGGTTCTCTCCAGTACGTAGTTCATTGGGAGGGTTTTGGTCCCGAGGAGAGGATGTGGGTCCCAGTGACGGACATTAAGGCCACTCGTCTCATCAGGGCTTTCCATAGGTCCCATCCTGAGAAGGTGGGCTCTGAGTGTCCGGAGTCCACTCGTAGAAGGAGGGGTTTTGTCATCTCGTTTCACTCTCTCAGCTGTCATCTAGTTCCACTGATTGCATCCCTTTAAATCCCCTCCCATACTGCATCACTTTGCGGTTTATACAACTTCCTGGATTGTGCTCATGCTAGATGCTGTAAATGCTGCTTCTACAGATAAGTCTGTTCCTTTTTTTGTATTTTCCTGTTGGCTTGATCCTAGGTGACCCTGACTCCCTCCGTATTAAGTGTAGGGAGCCGGTGGTCGTGTCCCTTCACTATTATAGGGTGTTCAGGTGTCATACAGTCGAGGCACGAGGGCATGCAATTATCTATCATAGAGATTTTTGCATAGGCTGAGCAGTAAGGGAGAGAGCTAGGGCTGTTACACGGCTTACCCTTTGGTTCCTTAGTTCTGGATCAAGTCAGTCGGATCTTCATTTGTGTCTTCTAGTTTTCTGTAACACCATCCGTGACAGGTTGGTCATGACAAATGTCATCATCATAATCATCAGTACATATACATATATATATATATATATATATATCATACCGAGTGCCAACTTCCTTCCCTAGCTGTGCCTGGGAAAACTCCATGTCCCTCTGCACCACAAACTTCATCTCCTCCACTTCCTCTTTTATGCGACTTCATCCGTCCAGGGTTCCTATCAGCTACAGGATCCCCAGAAAGCTGTGGAGGTTGTTGTTCTTTCTCTAGTCCTTGTTGCATCACTGTGAGCATTTGTTTATATATAAATATCAGGTTGATAATGTTAGCCATGTTAATGCTTGTGGCCTACTCTGGTGGCCTCTTCGAAAGGTTTGAGTATGCTACACATGGCCCTGATGAGCTGCCACTGCCTGTGCTCAAAATAACATATGCTCTGCTGTGGTGTTCTCATGCATCATGTAAATCATGAATCTCTTTACGCTGCTCATAGCAACGCTTCAGCATATGTAAGGTGGAAATCAAATGGTAGAAAGGCAGACCATTTTGTCACTTCACATTCAGAAGGGCCTTTTTAGCCACATACAAATGGCTGGACAGTCCCCTGGACATGACCAGCACCATCTGCAAGCCACATTGCTTTTTTAAAAATTGATGCACCACTAAATTTATGATGTGTGCCATACAGGGAACAGGTGTAATTTCCCCCAAATTAAGTGCAGCCACAATGTTCCTTCCATTGTCACCAACCACGTTGTCCAGTTGTAGATGGAGAGAAATCCAGCAGGAAACTTGCTGCTTAATGCAAATTACCAACTGATCTATGAAGCTTCTCTTGTCTATGCTCATCAGCTTTAAAGAGGACCTTTCATGTGTTTTTTTTAGTTTAGATGATTGCAATTACACACCGGTAATTGGTTTTTACTCTAGCCTCCACAGCGGCACGATTGACAGGAGGATTACCCCGCCTCCCCCAGTGACAAGAAACAACGTGGAGATCTTTAAATAGCCCCCTCCCCTTACCTGCTCCAGTAAATAACTGAGAAACTCTGAAGTGGATGCAACATAATATTATTTATCTATTAAATCAACAGAATAAACAAAATACCAGAGGAAAAAAAATAAGTCTCTTGAAAAAAAATAACATAAATGTGGAGGGAAATTTCCCTGTACTGCTGTGGAGGCTAGAGGAAAAACCAATTACATGTAAGTAATTGCAATCTTTCCAAACGCCTCCACAGCATCACGATTGACAAGAGGAATAACAGAGAAATTAATATTTAGGGAGGGACTACAGCAGATAACACTCTGTGAGAAAAGGATAAGTCCTTATTTTTTAACACGTCTAACTGATAATGTCTGAAAAAAGTGGAAGATGAAGACCAGGTAGCTGCCTGGCAAATCTGTTCCAGAGGGACGTCCGCTGTCTCAGCCCAGGAAGTCGCAACTGACCGCGTTTAATGAGCTCTAAGTCCTTCTGGAGGAGAGACTCTTCTCAAATTATAACAAAACAAAATTGTTGATTTGATCCATTTGCCGATGGTTGTTTTGCTTGCTGCCTTTCCTTTGTTTGGCCCTGCAAACTGAACGAACAGTCCATCCGTCTTCCTAAATTCTTTGTGTTAAGATAAGCCAACACCGACCTCCGAACATCCAGATTTTGGAAACGCTTCTGTTCCGGACAGCCTGTTGGGGATCCCAATGATGGTAGAGACACTTCCTGCAAACTGGAAATTCAAGACAACCTTGGGCAAAAAAAGAGGGAGAGTGTTTTAACACTATCCTATCATCTCTAACAGTTAGATATGGAGGTCTACATGAAAATGCCTGCATCTCCCCAACTCTCCTAGCTGTAGTGATTGCCACCAGAAAAATTGTTTTAAATGATAGCAATTTCAAGGAGGTTTCAGATATCGGCTCAAAGGGGGACTCGATTAGAGTTGATAAAACCAAATTTAAATCCCATGGGGGAACTGTAGATCTGAATATAGGTCTGACTATAGGTTCCTTTCTCCGGGCCCCTTTCACAAATCTTTTAATAAGATCTACTTCTGCCAGTTTAGCATCTAAAAACGCATTAAGGGCTGATATCTGGACTTTAATGGTGCCGACTTTTAAACCTTTGTTTAACCCCTTCAACCCCGTAGAAGGTTGGATCTCCTCGGCTTCCGTAGAAGGCAGTTGTGTCGCATCGGGTCCCCGCCACAGCATCGTGGGGATTCGATGCGAATCCACCGGGGCCCGGCGGATACAGCAGGGGCCCGGCTACTACGGACTGCCGGGCCCCTGCAGTGATCGCGCGCGCACTGCTCGTCAAATTGCGAGAAACTCAGTGGTTCCTATGACGTAGTAGTACGTCATAGGTCGGGAAGGGGTTTAACTGGCCTCCAGAAAATCTAAAATATTAGAAACCATAAAGGGGCCAGAAGTCTTACTTTGTGTAAACTTTAAAAAAGCTTCCCAGATTCTATTAAACATTTTTGATGTAATAGCTTTTCGACTGCATAGTATTGTAGAAATTACTGCCTCTAAAAGTCCTTTTCTTCTTAATAATTCCCGCTCAGGTTCCAGGCTGCCAGTTGAAGCTGCGTTGACCTGGAATGTAAAACTGGGCCCTGATGAAGAAAATCTGGAATATTCGGTAGAAATATCCTGCTGACATCCTGAAGAGTAGGGGAAACCATGACCTTCTTGGCCAGTAAGGTGCTATTAGGATTAACCTGGATTTTTCTTGTAACACCTTATGCAGGATCTTCGGAATTAATGCAAATGGAGAAACGCATACAGGGTCTCGTTTGGCCAAGGCTGGGAGACTGCATCGATGAAGAATGGGCGATCTCTGAAGGATAGGGAGCTACATTTTTCTGTTTGTCTGTTTTGTTGTGTTGCAAACAGGTCCAGGTCTGGAAAAACCCATTTTTGTGTTATTTGAAGAAAAACCTGTCGATTCAGACTCCACTCTCCTTCTTTCAGGACATCTCTGCTTAGAAAGTCTGCGACTCTGTTGTCTTTTTCTTTTATATGGACTGCTGTGATTGAAAGTATATATTTTTTTGCCCATCCGAAGATCTTTTCTGATACTTTTGCCAAGGACACATTTTTTGTACCTCCCTGTTTATTCAGATAAGTGACCGCCGTGATGTTCTCTGATAAAATTTTTATCTCTCATCCTTTTATTTCTAAATGAAGTGTTTTTAAGGCCTCCCAAACCGCAGATAATTCTCTTAGATTGGAGGAAGACAGACTTACATTTTTCTCCCATGTTCCCTGTACAATGGACAGGTCTGAATGAGCCCCCCAGCTGATTCTGCTGGCGTCAGTTGTAATAGTTATGGTGTTTGTTTGTCGCCAAGGTACTCCCCTGCAAAGATTCCTTCTGTTTTGCCACCAATTTAAGGAGTCTTTTACATAATGGGGAACGCTTACCTTCTTCTATAATGAGGGTATACTTTGGTCCCAATTCTTTAACATGAACACTTGAAGAGTCTGAGAATGCGCTTGTGCCCATTTTACAGCTGGAATTGAAGAAAACATTAGACCCAATACCTTAATTACCATTCGAATCATCACTTTTCTCCTGCTGCGGAATAGAGAAATTTCCTGGTTGATTTTTGATAGTTTTTCTGTTGGAAGAAAAGTTTTCATAAAATTTCCAAATAACAGAGTCCAATAACATGTCCAAAAATATCTTCCTTCTTTCGGGATGAAGATTAGATTTTTCTAGATTTATTATCCATCCTAGTCCTTCTAGATCATGCTGTACAATATTAAATTGTTCTTCTAGTGTCTTTCGACTCTGCAGCAATAAGAAAATAGTCTAAATAGGGGATGACAAGTATCTCATTTTGATGTAAATCTGCTACGGTCTCTGCCATTATTTTTTAAAAGACCCTCGTAGCTGATGTGAGGCCAAAAGGAAGGACCTGGAATTGGAAATGGAACACTTCTTTTCTCTTTTGAATTGAGAATCTTAAATACTTTTGGTGACCGCTGCATATTGGAATGTGATAATATGCATCGGTCAGATCCAGAGTTGCCGTGAAAGCGTTCTTCCTTTGCAGGTTTATCGTAGATTTTATCGTCTCCATTTTAAAAAGTTTGTACTGGAGATGAAGATTTAGGCCTTTTCAATTTCTAATTGCTCTGTACGAGACTTTTTTTTTTTTTTTTTTTACTAGAAACACTGGAGAATAAAAACCTGTTCCCTCTTCTCCTGGAGGGACTGGAACAATGGCTTCTTTCTGAAGCAGTATCATCACCTGGTCTAGGAGCAAAGACTGAACTGTTTTTGACTCTCTGGTGATCTGAAAAACATCTAGAGGTATGGAAGAAAACTCTAGTTTTAGACCTGCCTATATTATGTCTAATACCCAAGGGGGACCTGGAAATTCTTTCCCAAGCTAGAAAAAATTTCTTTAGTCTTCCTCCCACCCTGCTTCTGGCGTCATTGATTTGTAGATTTCTGGGAGGAATTTGTTGGGTTAAAGAGAAAACCATCTGGATGAAAAACCTCTTTTTTTCTGATCCTGTCTACCCCTTGTGGATGAGCTGAAATTTCGTCTTTGACGAAAATTTCTGTGATCTGATGGAAATCCTTTTTTCTCCCAACCCTCTAAACATAAGGTCCGGCACGGATTTTGGCTGTTTAGATTCTTCTAAGTTTAAGGTTGCCCTTATTGCTTTTAATAGGGAATCGGTGTCCTCTATGGAACAAAGTGGACAAGCAGACTCAGAGGAGTCGGATCCAGAAGTTAACTCCCCTTCATTAAAATCATTCTCTTATAGATCAACTTCACAGGGGGCGGACATAACAGACATGGAAGTGGATGGTTTCTGAGATGTGGATGCTAATTCTAACATTATCCAGTAGAGAAGGAGATTATTTTCCAGACATTTCACACAAAGGTGTTTCTTATGACCGGAAGGCAGTTCTTTTTTACAAATGGAGCACTTTTTTACACTCTGAGAAGAATCAGCAGATTTTTGTGTCTCCCTGACCTAGGGAATATACAGTATTAAAAAAGTGCATTCAGAAGGGAGCAGCCTTAGGCTACATGCACACGGCCGAAGTGTTTTGTGGTCCGAAAGTCGCGGATCCGCAAAACACGGATGGCGTGCATGCGCATTCCGCAATTTGTGGAACGGCACGGACAGCCTTTAATATAACTGCCTATTCTTGTCCGCAAATCGCAGACAAGAACAGGACATATTTTTTTTTTGCGGGGCCAAGGAATGGAGCAACGGATGCGGACAGCAAACTGAGTGCTGTCCACGTCTTTTGCGGCCCCACTAAAGTGAATGTGTCCGCATCCGAGCCGCGCGGACCAAAACAACGACCATGTGCATGAGGCCTTAGTAATAAAAGATTGACATGGATAGCCCCTCACCCCTGGTGAAAAAGATTGTATTCTGCTCAAAACGTGAGAAACCAGTGAACACACATCATTAAACCTCCCAAAAGGAGGCAAGCTTACCGGGCTGTTGGCTTTTGACGGGTCTGCAGATTTCCAGACGCTGTCTAATTTCCCTGGTGCCGACATGTTACCAGTGCAGCTGTTCAGCAGGAAGCTGGAACCACTTCCCTCCTTTCTTTTTAAACTGCTCGTTGTCCAAGGGGACGTACGTCATACAGATGCGTCACTGCAGTTCCATTCTGCAGCGAGATCTCGCCTGCCACGCCCATCCTAACGCGATACTTCGCACGGACGCTGCCCGGGGCTGCCTCCACCGAAGGACTTGTCCCCAAGATGCAGGAAGGACCGTACCGTGAGCCCCGCAACCCTGCTCTCCGCCCAGCACACTCTCCTTACGGATCTTCAGCCGGGGGTGTCAAAGAAATAAACAATCCTGCCGGAGCGCTTTTTCCGGCAGGAGAGTCTCCACGTATCCCCAGAGGGACAGGAAACAACTGGAGCAGGTAAGGGGAAGGGGCTATTTAAATCTCCATGTTTTTTCTTGTCCCTGGGGGAGGCAGGGTAACCCTCCTGTCAATCGTGCCGCTGTGGAGGCGTTTGGAAAAATACCTTTCCTTGCGGGGTACACCCCGCTGATGCTGCCACCCTGTCTGTTTTTTAAAAATGTTGCACGCCCCGCTGTGACGCTCTAAACTGTGAATGGATCGTGGCACAGCCAGGGAGAAGAAGACGCCCATTGAGAAACCCTGGAGACTCCTACCGATGCTGAATATTAACCTACTGAGCAGAAAAACTGCAGGGGGGCACAGCGAGGTGTAGGAGCGATATTTGAGAAAAACAGACAGCATCATCCCCCCCGTACGCCACAAGGAAAGGTATTTATCTAAACAAAAACAAATAATTTTTTTTAAAAACCACATGAAAGGTCCTCTTTAAGACAACATGGGAATGCTTTCCTTTGCACATATAAAAGGAGGGAGTAGAAGTGGAAGCAACAATCTGCTCTGTTTTTGTTGGGGATAGGAGGATGTCCATTGAAGAGGACGTGGATAAACACCTGGTGTAGGGTCCCAGATAATCAGCAATTGCAAGCTGCAGCATGGTGGCCAAGACCATACACTGGTTTAAGACAACCGGTTCCACTCAGAACAGGCCTTGTCATGGTCGACCAAAGAAGTTGAGTGCACATGCTCAGCTCCATATCCAGAGGTTGTCTTTTCAAAATAGACGTATGTCGTCATGGAGGAGTGGAAGATGATTCAAGTGGCAATCTGTGAAGCTCTAGTGAACTTCATGCCCAAGAGAGTTAAGGCAGTGCTAGAAAATAATGGTGGCCACACAAAATATTGACACCTTGGGCACAATTTGGCCATTCTCACTTAGGGGTGTAATCACGTTTGTTGCCAGCGGTTTAAACATTAATGGCAGTGTGTTGAGTTATTTTGAGAGCACACCAAATTAACACCATTATACAAGCTGTACACTGACTACTTTACATTGTATCAAAGTGTCAGGTCTTCAGGGTTGTCCCATGAAATGATAGAATAAAATATTTACAAAAATGTGAGGGGTGGACTGACTTTTGTGAGATACTGTAGGTACCAGCAGCAGATCCTGATGATTTCCTTGCCCAAATGCATTAAGCATGGCAGAACATTCCTCAGACAATCATTAGTAACCTCATTGGTAGGATGCCAAGGCGTGTAAGTGAATGTATTTATGCACGTGGCTCTCATACTTAATACTGAACAAAGCGAGATGTTTTGCATATTTTGTTTTCGTTTCTTATCATTTGCAAATCATTAAATTGGTTCTCCAAGATTTTTGTCAGCACATGTCATCAATATCAGCATGGGTCTGACACCCTGCACCCCCACCTGTTGAATAGTAGCTGTGCTTGGCAGTGTTATAAACACTATAAGGGTCCATTCACACGTCCGTTTTTTCTTTCCTGATCTGTTCCGTTTTTTGCGGAACAGATCAGGACCAGATCTGGACCCATTCATTTTCAATGGGTCCTGGAAAAAAATCGGACAGCACAATGTGTGCTGTCCGTTTCCGTTGTTCCGTTCTGCATGTCCGTTTAAATATAAAACATGTCCTATTCTTTTCCGCAAAATTCGGATCCTGGTACAATACAAAGTAAATGGATCCGCAAAAAACGGAAGACATTCGGATGTCATTCCGTATGTCATCTGTTTTATGCGGAATCCGTTCCTGGAAACACATAACAAATTTTTTTATTTATTTATTTTTTCAATTTTTTTTCAAAGAAATCCAAACAACTTTATTTGATTATTGAAATTTATACATGTTTCCGTTTTTTGCGGACCCGCAAAAAACGGATGACATACGGAAACATTTTCAGGAACAACGGATCCGCAAAAAACGGACCGAAAATCGGGATATAGGAAAATACCTTACATATTTTTCCACTATACACATTATATCCACTATAACAGTGACATCTACAGCACCTCGCCCCTTAACACTGCCGCCCCCACAGTGCCCCGTCCCTTAAAATTGGACCTCCACAGCAGCCCACCCCCTTAACTTTGACCTTTACAGCAGCCTTCCCCTTTAACAGTGACATTCACAGCATAACACCTCCTTGACAGTGACCTCCACAGGGGCCCGACCCTTAACAGTGTCCTTTTGAACACCTCACTCTAAGACAGCAGCGCTGTGCTGTCTGAGCATGAGCTGCAGGAAGAAAGCCACCCTCCTACCCCTGCAGCTGACAGAAGTAGATTTTTACCTTCATTTTTTTAATCCCTATTGGCTCAGGAGTGGGAGTGGTGTGGCCTAAGCGGATCAGGGGCGTGGCTTAGTGGGATCTGGGGGCGGGGTTTAAGTCTTTTGAGGTTGGGCACATTGTGGCAGGGGGCATGTCTGGACTCCTTCCTGTAAGAGTGACACCGCTGGGCACTTTACTGGCTCATTTGCATATCAAATAAACTGGATTTTCAGAGGATAAAAACATCTATTGCTGGAACAAAGGCACATCTTGAAATAGGGTACTAAGTGCTATTAGGCCATGGCTTTACTTCAATAGCGATTATCCTGGTGACAGATTTCCTTTAAAGCTCATCTACAGCTGTGAAAATAAATGGCTGAGTTGTTATGGAATCCTGGAGTAAAACTGTATGTGGAGGCTGAAGGACCTGAGAGCTTCTATTGGCTGATAAGGGTCATGTGACCAAGCTTCTATTGGCTAATGCATTTTTCGAAAATATCTCAGGAACGGTACGTCCTAGAGAACTGAGACCCGGTCTAAAACCTTCCCGGACACCTTATGTACCCATGTGCCAAATTTCGTGATTGTAAAGGAGACGGCGTGGATTCCTTTAGCGGACATACACACACACACACACTCCGCTTTACATATTAGATATATACTGTGTATAACCTATAACGCTGTCACATTTCCATTCATATTTAATTTGAATTTTAGCTGAATAGGTGAATATAACACTGAAAAAACTGACAGAAGACAGAACCTAAAAATGTAACAAAATTATACCATCCAGTGAAGGAGTAGAATCTTAGAGACCTCTCTGCTTTACTTAGTGGTCACTACTCACCTGGCTGGTTATCTGTAGGAATGTCCTCTGTACTCTGCTCATCACCCCTCACATATGTCTCTGTACCATATATAATGGTCAGATGTTCACCCGGAATCACAAGCTGTGAAACAAATATTGTAGAAGTCATAAGACGGTTGGAGAAGTCGTGTAGAAGGTTTTATATGACCTGAAAAAAACGACCAAAAAAATGACCGGACAGCTGGAGTTATCTGACCCAAATATCTGCAGGTCTCCTGTATACAGTCAGGAACAGAAGTATTTGAACACCCTGCGATTTTGCAAGCTCTCCCACTTAGAAATCATAGAGGGGTCTGAAATTCACATTGTGGGTGCATTCCCACTCAGAGACAGAATAAATAAATAAAAATTCAGGAAAACACATTGTATGATTTTTAAAGAATGCATTTGTCTTGCACTGCTGAACATAAGTATTTGAACACCTGGCAAGCAGCAAGAATTCTGGCTCTCAAAGACCTGTTACTGTGCCTTAAAAAGTCCACCTCTACTCCACTTATTAATCTAACCTAAAGGGCTATGGGGCAATTGCCAAGCAGCTTGGTGAAAATAGATCAACCGTTGGAGCAATTGTTAGAAAATGGAAGAGGCTAAAGACGACTGTCAGGCTCCCTCCGACTGGGGCGCCATGCAAGATCTCACCTCGTGGAGTATCACTGATGATAAGAAAGGTGAGGAATCAGGCCAGAACTACAAGGGAGATGCTGGTCAATGACATGAAGAGAGCTGCTACCAGTTTCAAAGGTCACTGTCGGTAGAACACTACACCGTCATGGTTTCAAATCATGCATTGCACGGAAGGTTCCCCTGCTCAAGTCATCAAATGTCCAGGCCAGTCTGAAGTTTGCCAATGACCACCTGGATGATCCAGAGGCGGCAGGGAAGAAAGTCATGTGGTCAGATGAGACCAAAGTAGAACTTTTTGGTCTAAACTTCACTCGTCGTGTTTGGTGGAAAAAAAAGGATGAGTTGCATCCCAAGAACACCATCACTACTGTGAAGCATGGGGGTGGTAACATGATGCTTTGGGGGTGCTTTTGTGAGAAGGGGACAAGACGACTGCACTGTATTAAGGAGAGGATGAATGGGGCCATTTATTGTGAGATTTTGAGCAACAACCTCCTTCCCTCAGTCAGAGCATTGAATATGGGTCGTGGCTGGGTCTTCCAACATGTCAACCACCCGAAGCACACAGCCAGGATAACCAAGGAGTGGCTCCGTAACAAGCATATCAAGGTTCTGGAGTGGCCTAGCCAGTCTCCAGACCTAAATCCAATAGAACATCTTTGGAGGGAGCTGCAACTCTGTGTTGCTCGGCGACAGCCCCAAAACCTGACAGATCTAGAGGAGATCTGTGTGGAGGAGAGGGCCCAAATCCCTGTTGCAGTGTGTGCAAACCTGGTCAAGACCTACAGGAAATGTTTGACCTCTGTAATTGCAAACAAAGGCTTCTGTACCAAATATTAACACTGATGTTTAAATAGTTATGTTTAGTGCAAGACAAATAAATTCTTTAACATCATCACTAAAGCCAGTCATTGGCTGCAGTAAAGCAGATGACCATGCCTGTGCTGGCAGGGAAGCAAACAACATTTTTACTGGAAGATGGAAACACAGGAGCTGGCACACATAACCGGAGTTGAGGGTAGACTAGACTTATCTAGATCATGCATCATTCAGGGAGCATGTCTTATTTCTCCCAAATACAAAGCAGCCACAATGTTCCTACAATTGTCTCTGACCACCTTGCCCAGTTAGAGTTAGGTGAGGAGACAACCAGCAAGGTTGTTTGCTGCTTGATGCACTTTAGAAAGTATTTGGCTATGTGGCTACTATCACCCATAAGGATCAACTCTAAAACAGCATGGCAACACTTCACATGATAGGAAGAAGGGGGAGTGGGAGCGATGTTCTGCCCTGCTTCTGTTTGGGACAAAAGGCTATCCATGGAGGAGGCCGATAAGTGCCTGGTATCGGAACAAACGTGGAGGTGTCAATAGGACCTGGCCTTCTTGCTACAGTACTGCCTCGCTGCAAAAAACATTGATCCAATGGGCTATGAAAGGCATGAACTGTTCCAGTCCGCAACCGTTGCTCCAGGTGTCCATTGTGTGCACCTTGCTGCACAGCTAGAATTGCAAGGAGTGGCCTACATTCACCGCCACTTGAGAGTACAAAGCAGGGATGGCTTTAAAAAAATAAAATAAATGCCAGCTAGATGACTTATAGTAAGGCTGAGCACATGCCATTAGCCAGGTATCTCCACAGAGACTGCACCACCAGCAACTTGTGCAAGCAGAGTTGTTTCTTGGTCACACATTCCATTATCGATGGCCGATGGTGGGACAGAATAGCAGAAGGCATAGTCTGAGAAGGAGAAGCAGTAACTAATGATGACTTGGACACAGTACTGCACATGGATGCTGCCTGGCTGCCACAAAGGAAACTGGGAGAAGGAGGAATCTCTTGTTGTGGTAGCTGGCAGACACCTCTGTCACTCCCATGGCTTATTTTAATCTGGCAGATCTTGCACAGGGCATTGCTTTTGTTTTCCAGCACCGTGGAGAAAAACTGCCAGACAGGAGATACTTGTACACTCCACACAGAGCTAGCTGCAGCCGAGCTTGTTTTAGGTCTGGCATGTTTTCAGTATCATCAGCATCACCAGTTCCCAAGCTGACAATACAATACTAGAAGCAGATCTGGCCCTGGCAGGTTTTGGGAGGTTCTAACTGTATGTTTAATACCACCCCTCGTGCCCGCTTGACATCAACTACGTCGAGCTCACGAGATATGCTATGGTCCCTGGTTACCAAGGCGTGACGTTACGCCCTCCCGGAGGAGCGGGTAAGGTCAGCTTGGTACAGTTTACACCATCTCCTTCTGTCCACACAGGCACAGAGAGGCAACAAGCTGAGGGAGCCTGGTCACTACCCCAGTAAAACAGCGTTTCCTTAGCCCAGGAAATCTGCCACCAGCTTCTCGTTTGATATAACCCTGGTCCGCTAACGGGATTAAGGATGGTGAGAAACCAACCCGCGGTAGCTTATAACTAGGCCGAAAAGCGGACATGGGGATTCGTGACCGAGATACAAGACAGCACAAGATTAAATTATATATTTAATTGCCTTAAGGGCTCACTAGATGACACATATAAGGATATACAGGTCCTTCTAAAAAAATTAGCATATTGTGATAAAGTTCATTATTTTCTGTAATGTACTGATAAACATTAGACTTTCATATATTTTAGATTCATTACACACAACTGAAGTAGTTCAAGCCTTTTATTGTTTTAATAATGATGATTTTGGCATACAGCTCATGAAAACCCAAAATTCCTATCTAAAAAAATTAGCATATCATGAAAAGGTTCTCTAAACGAGCTATGAACCTAATCATCTGAATCAACTAATTAACTCTAAACACCTGCAAAAGATTCCTTGAGGCTTTTAAAAACTCCCAGCCTGATTCATTACTCAAAACCGCAATCATGGGTAAGACTGCCGACCTGACTGCTGTCCAGAAGGCCATCATTGACACCCTCAAGCAAGAGGGTAAGACACAGAAAGAAATTTCTGAACGAATAGGCTGTTCCCAGAGTGCTGTATCAAGGCGCCTCAGTGGGAAGTCTGTGGGAAGGAAAAAGTGTGGCAGAAAACGCTGCACAACAAGAAGAGGTGACCGGACCCTGAGGAAGATTGTGGAGAAGGACCGATTCCAGACCTTGGGGGACCTGCGGAAGCAGTGGACTGAGTCTGGAGTAGAAACATCCAGAGCCACCGTGTACAGGCGTGTGCAGGAAATGGGCTACAGGTGCCGCATTCCCCAGGTCAAGCCACTTTTGGCTTGAAGCGGCAGAAGCGCCTGACCTGGGCTACAGAGAAGCAGCACTGGACTGTTGCTCAGTGGTCCAAAGTACTTTTTTCGGATGAAAGAAAATTTTGCATGTCATTCAGAAATCAAGGTGCCAGAGTCTGGAGGAAGACTGGGGAGAGGGAAATGTCAAAATGCCTGAAGTCCAGTGTCAAGTACCCACAGTCAGTGATGGTCTGGGGTGCCATGTCAGCTGCTGGTGTTGGTCCACTGTGTTTTATCAAGGGCAGGGTCAATGCAGCTAGCTATCAGGAGATTTTGGAGCACTTCATGCTTCCATCTGCTGAAAAGCTTTATGGAGATGAAGATGTCATTTTTCAGCACGACCTGGCACCTGCTCACAGTGCCAACACCACTGGTAAATGGTTTACTGACCATGGTATTACTGTGCTCAATTGGCCTGCCAACTCTCCTGACCTGAACCCCATAGAGAATCTGTGGGATATTGGGAAGAGAAAGTTGAGAGACGCAAGACCCAACACTCTGGATGAGCTTAAGGCCGCTATCGAAGCATCCTGGGCCTCCATAACACCTCAGCAGTGCCACAGGCTGATTGCCTCCATGCCACGCCGCATTGAAGCAGTCATTTCTGCAAAAGGATTCCCGACCAAGTATTGAGTGCATAACTGAACAGAATTATTTCAAGGTTGACTTTTTTTGTATTAAAAACACTTTTCTTTTATTGGTCGGATTAAATATGCCAATTTTTTTAGATAGGAATTTTGGGTTTTCATGAGCTGTATGCCAAAATCATCAATATTAAAACAATAAAAGGCTTGAACTACTTCAGTTGTGTGTAATGAATCTAAAATATATGAAAGTCTAATATTTATCAGTACATTACAGAAAATAATGAACTTTATCACAATATGCTATTTTTTTTAGAAGGACCTGTATACAGTGGTCTGAGGTTACGAATACAGGTAGTATGGTACAAACAGGATTACACAGAGTACAAGTCAGTTACCGGGTAGATGAATGTTCCTTTGGGTTATGATAGTGGAATAGTTCTTGGCTGCGGTCACGTGGGGGCAGTGATGTCAGCAGTTTCCAGGTATCTCCAAATACATGGCACAATGTGACCCCCTTTCAGAGAAAGACATGCCCGCTTGCTGGCGCAAGCCTTTAAAACATTAGCTGGCCACTCCTCCTCCCGCCTCTGGCAAGGGTACTTTCCCCCTGCTGATCCTGGCAACTCAATGACCCACAAAACCCTTTAGGGTATCTAGCTCCAGACCAGAAGGTCCCAGGGAGATGGTTCTGGGACCAATAGACCCGCCTGGGTACCGGCTACAAGTAGAGTACAAACATGGTACCGTCATTTGGTTTCTGTGGGGAGATATGTATATCTCCTCTCCCTGGCACCTGAACTCCAACCTATGACAATGGGCATGCTCGACTTAATATATTTGACTTATGTCCGGGATGGACGGGCGATTCATAATTCCTTATAAACCGCCGGTTCCATGATATCTGGGGGGAAATGATAGATCTGGGCAAGGGCTGAGACCCCCTACAGAGAGGTTTTCCTGTAGGATTAGCTGGCCTCCGTACTGGCTGGTTGAGGTGTGAATTTGTACGCATGTGGCCTACTTAAAGCCAGAACACCTGTGGAGTTTACTACCTCTGCTATCTGACACGCACATGGTTAGAGTGCTAACTTATTTTGCAGATACACTGACAAAGGTGAATCAGATAAAATATCATGGCTGCAATTAAATAATGATCCATATTCATCACAGTTGCCTTCACTCTGTATTGCTGCCACTGCCACCATCCTCTTCCTCTGATGTTACCTTCTTCTCAGCACCTTGATCTAGCTCCCAGATCCTGTCCAACACGCAATCATTGTAATAGTCCTCAACCTCCCCACCATCAAAACGGAGATATATGTCATCATGGGCCCCAGATTACCTGCTTTATACTTGCCTTGAGTTCCACTGCCCCTACCACCACCAGTGCAGCTACAGGTGCCACTACTCTTACCACCACAAACACAGCTATGCATGGGGTGACCCCTCTCCCCCGACTCTCCTTTCTCATGGTAGTCTAAACACTGAACCACCCAGTCCACAATTCCATCCTCTGTGTCCTCAATATTATTAGGAGCCAGGGAGAACTGTGGCCAACTACTACTACTCCTGGCAGGTACTGATACTGCTGGTACTACATACATTCTGACTGGGAGGATGAGGCATAGGTCTTTCGTTTTGCACTCTTCCATTTCTCAGACATTTTATTATGAGGCCTATAAATTAAAAGTCAGGGGTTTGGTACACATTATTTAACAGTACAAGCAAAATGGCAAGTGTGTTTTTTGTAATTTAACCCCTTCCCAACACACTACATTTTGACGTAATAGTACATGGTGATCTGGCGGACACCGGAGCCGGTTCGCGAATTATCACTGCAGGGGTCCGGCAGTGCCTGATTGCCGGGCCCCTGCTGTATCCGCCTGCATCGCTGTAAAAGCCGATGACGGCGGATTAACCCCTTCTATGCCGCGGTCCGAGGTGACCGCGACATAGAAGAGGTTTGTGTCGGGTAAGGGAGCGCATCGAGTCCCCGCACTGCTGTGGCAGGGACCCGATGTGTGAAGGCCATGCAGAGGATGCCCAATGCCTTGTACAGCATCAGGACCTGCCTTCTATGGGTGCCCAGGAGATCCAGCCTCAGGCCCGTTTCCTAGGCAACCTATTAGTGTAGGACTATCCACTAACAGGATTCAGACCCCCAAAAGTGAAAGTCAGAAATAAAGTGTTATACATACCGTATTTTTCGCCCTATAAGACGCACCCCCCCCCCCCAAAAAAAAGTGGGTGAAAAATAGCAGTGCGTCTTATTGGGGCGAATGCTGCGGCCATCGGGTGTGTCGCCTGAGAGGGAGGAGGGTCTGGGGGCGGCATCTGGTTCTGTAATGGCAGCAGGGCCTGATGCAGTCACTGTATTCTACTACACCGGGCTCCACTCACAGTAGTATCATCATATCTAACTTTACTTACTACTTACTTCGTAGCAGTCAGGAGGCCGGGCGGGCGCTCGCAGTGTGACTCACTACGTCACGCGCTTGCTCCGCCCACTTTATGAATGATGGTATAGTAGGAGTAGCAGCACATAGGGGTATACTGGCCTTATATGTGGTGGTGCACGCGGTGTTAGAAGCCAGTCCGTAGCGTCCCATCCATAAATCAAAGAAACCGCAGCACTCTCTCTTTTCTTTTGTATCCTTTATTCCAGTGATGCCCAACCTACAGCCCGCGGGCCGAATCCGGCCCGCGAAGCTGTGTCATGAGGCCTATGTGACTCCCTGGAAAAAGTCTAAGGCGTACCACAATGCCTTAGACTTTTCCCCCACATTCATCAGTGCAGTGAGCGCTGTGAACGGCACGGGCAGCGCAGCGATGCTGCCTGTGCCTGAAATAACCAATAGCAAAGCTTCTTACAGCAAGGAGCTTGGTTATTGGTTGGTATAGGCGCCTGCCGGGCCGATATAGGTCCTGCAGCAGGGGAAGCCGGCAGGAGCTGGAAGGAAGAGGGGATGGCTCCAGGGGTGGCTGTTGTAAGGAGAGTGGGGCATGCTGCCCGAGGACCTTGGGAAACATGACAGAGAAATAAGGAGCCGTGGACTCATGTGACTGGTCCCCATTGACCCTGCCCCCCTCCTCCTGTCACACCACTAGTGATCCTGCTTCCCCCTCCTCCTGTCACCCCACTAGTGACCCTGCTTCCCCCTCCTCCTGTCACCCCACTAGTGACTCTGCCCCCCTCCTCCTGTCACCCCACTAGTGACCCTGATCCCCCCTCCTCCTGTCACCCCACTAGTGACCCTGCTTCCCCCTCCTCCTGTCACCCCACTAGTGACCCTGCTCCCCCTTCCTCCTATAACCCCACTAGTGACCCTGCTTCCTCCTCCTGTCACCCCACTAGTCACCCTGATCCCCCCTCCTCCTATAACCCCACTAGTGACCCTGCTCCCCCCTCCTCCTGTCACCCCACTAGTCACCCTGATCCCCCCTCCTCCTGTCACCCCACTAGTGATCCTGCTCCCCCCTCCTCCTGTCACCTCACTAGTCACCCTGATCCCCCCTCCTCCTATAACCCCACTAGTGACCCTGCTCCCCCTCCTCCTGTCACCTCACTAGTGACCCTGCTCCCCCTCCTCCTGTCACCTCACTAGTGACCATGCTTCCCCTCCTGTCACCCTACTAGTGACCCTGCTTCCCCTTCTGTCACCCCACTAGTGACCATGTTCCCCCTCCTCCTGTCACCTCACTAGTGACTATGCTTCCCCTCCTGTCACCCCACTAGTGACCCTGCTTCCCCCTCCTCCTGTCATCCCACTAGTGACCCTGCTTGCCCCTCCTCCTGTCACCCCACTAGTGACCCTGCTTGCCCCTCCTCCTGTCAACCCACTAGTGACCCTGCTCCCCCTCCTCCTGTCACCCCACTAGTGACCATGCTTCCCCTCTCCTCCTGTCACCCCACTAGTGACCATGCTTCCCCTCTCCTTCTGTCACCCCACTAGAGACCCTGCTCCCCCCTCCTCCTGTCACCCCACTAGTGACCCTGCTCCCCCTCCTCCTGTCACCCCACTAGTGACCCTGCACCCCCTCCTCCTGTCACCCCACTAGTGACCCCCCTCCCCTTTCCTTCTGACACCCCACAGGGAAGAAGCTGAACAGACTCCACCGACCATGATGGGATCTGTTCAGTTTCCGTTTGGGATCTTGTCTTTTTACCAGACACAAAAGTGCTGCATACAAGGCTTTTTTGTCTGGTCTTTCGACAGAATCTGCAACAGAGGCTCCAAACGCAGCCTCTAATGCAGATTTGAAGGCCTACCTATTATGTATTTTAGCAATGCTCACACGTGCCCCCCTCACAGTGTTTGCATTTCTTTCTGGCAAAGCTACCTGGTTCTGGCCCGCAAAATTTAAACCATGTCTAGTGTGGCCCTCAGACGAAAAATGGTTGGGCGCCACTGCTTTATTCCATCAAATTCATGCAACTTTTCGACCAGAGCGGTCTTTTTCAAGCAGAGCGGCCTTTTGCTTGAAAAAGACCGCTCTGGTCAAAACGTTGCATTAATTTGATGGAATAAAGGATACAAAAGAGACGAGAGAGAGCTGGGGTTTCTTTGATTTATGGATTATCACTTTATCTTTATGAATGAAGCAGGCTGCGCAGGTGCGTGACGTAGTGAGTCACGCTGCAAGCGCCCGCCCGGCCTCCGTCCTGGCTGCTACGAAGTTAGTAGTAAGTAAAGCTCTGGATTTCAGATGATATTTGAATAGTTTAACAATACCTACAAGTTAGATATGATGATACAACTGTGAGTGGGGCTTGATGTAGTGTAGTAGAATAAAGTGACTGCACCGGGCCCCGCTGCCATTACAAAACCAGGTGCCGACCCCCATTCACTACACAGGGACACTGTTATGGGGGATCTGTGGATGACACATTAGATAAGATGCTATATATGTGTCATCCACAGATCCCCCCCCCATAGCAGTGTCATGCCATCCACAGATGCCCCCATAACAGTACAATCCATAGATGCCCCCATAATGATCCCCCATGACAGTGCCATCCACAGATGCCCCCATAATAGTATCATCCACAGAACACCATTTTGGTTCAAAATATTTTTTTTCTTATTTTCCTCCTCAAAAACCTAGGTGCGTCTTATGGGCCAAAAATATGGTATTAGGTATAGCCGCGTCCATAACAAACAGCTCTATAAAAATATCACATGACCTAACCCGTCAGATGAACACCATAAAAAAATAAAAATAAAATCTGTGTGAAAAAAAGAGGCTTTTTTGTCATCTTACAGGACAAAAATTGCAACACCAAGTGATCATATTCCCCCCAAAATAGTACTAATCAAACCGTCACCTCATCCCACAAAAATGAGACCCTACCTAAGGCAATCGGTCAAAAAATAAAAAGGCTACGGCTCTCAGACTATGGAGACACTAAAACATTATTTCGGTTTTAAAAATGCTATTATTGTGTAAAACTTAAATAAATAAGAAAAATTAGACATATTGCGTACTGCCACATCTGTAACGACCGGCGCTATAAAAAATGTCACATGACCTAACCCCTCAGGTGAACGCTGTAAAAATAAATAAAAACTGCACCAAAACAACCAATTTTTTGTCACAATAGGTAGGTAAGGCTACTTTCACACCTGCGTTTAGGTGCGAATCCGTCTGGTATCTGCACAGACGGATCCGCACCTATAATGCAAACGCTTGTATCCATTCAGAACGGATCAGTTTGCATTACCATGGACAATGCAAACGGATCCGTTTTGACTTACATTTAAAGTCAATGGGGGACGGATCCATTTTAAATTGCACCATATTGTGTCAGTGAAAACGGATCCGTCCCCATTGACTTACATTGTAAGTCAGGACAGATCCGTTTGGCTCTGCATCGTCAGACGGACTCAAAACACTGCAAGCAGTGTTTTGGTGTCCGCCTCCAGAGCTGAATGGAGGCTGAACGGAGGCAAACGAATGCATTCTGAACGGATCCTTATCCATTCAGAATGCATTGGGGCTAAACTGATCCATTATGGGCCGCTTGTGAGAGCCTTGAAACGGACCTCACAAGCGGACCCAGAAACGCCAGTGTGAAAGTAGCTTAAGTGGGGAAATAACAGAACACAGGAAAACAAACAGAACAAATGACTAGGCCCAAAAGCTAGGGAGAAAAGGGTCACCTCCTAGTGATCCCTAAAAGTTTTCCCTAAACTGCTGTGCCCATGTGCATACCCTTATGGTGGATATGCACATGCCCTCGTGCCTAAATCTATACACACTGGGCAAACCCCAAGCTGTAGGGAAAAGGGAAGAGGCAACCTGCTTCTTCAAACCCGGAGGAAGCAAGCATCTCCCTAGAGGTCTAGATAAAAGACATAATGGTAAATAACGGAGAGGACTTATCTTGAGCAGAGCTGGAGCAGACGATCCACCACACATCCAGAGCTCACATGAAAGAACTATAACCCACACAGGCCACTGGGGGGGGAAGGAGGGATAAATAGCCTCACTAACAATCAAACCCAGTACACCTGAGAGAAGGTGGATCCAGCTCAAACCCAAACCAAAACAAACAGAGAAGTCAGACGTGCAGCCAGTCTGACAGACCTCCGCACAGTCACAGGGCAAGGCGTGAAAATTTTTTGGTCACCTTGCCCCATAAAGTGTAATAATGAATGATGAAAAAAAAAAAATCATATGTACCCAAAAACGTTACCAATAAAAACATCAATTCTTCCTGCAAAAAACGAGCCCCTGCAAAAGACGATGGGCATAAGAAAAAAAAAAACAGGAAGTAGACATGTTTGATATCATTGCATCCGTAAGAACCTGCTCTATAAAAATTGCACATGATCTAACCTGTCAGATGAATGTTGTAAAAACTATAAAAACGGTGCCAAAACATAAATTTTTTAGGTTACCTTGCCTCACAAAAAACGTAATATAGAACAATTAAAAATCATATGTACCCCCAAATAGTTCCAATAAAACTTGCACCTAATCCACTAGTTTCCAAAATGGGGTCACTTTTTGGAAGTTTCTATTGTAAGGGTGCATCAGTGGGGCTTCAAATGGGACATTTGTTCAGCAAAATCTGCCTTCCAAAAACCATATGGCGTTCCTTTCCTTTTACGCAATGCCGTGTGCCCGTACAGCAGTTTATGACCACATATCGTGTGTTTCTGTAAACCGCAGAATCAGGAATATAAATATTGAGTTTTGTTTGGCTGTTAAGCCTCGATGTGTTAAAGAAAAAAAATGTATTAAAATGGAAAATCTTCCAAAAAAGTGAAATTTAGAAATTTCACCTCCATTTTCCTTTAATTATTGTTTGCAAAATCAGTTTTGAATACCTTGAGAGGTGTAGTTTCTAACCTAGGGTAATTTTTGGGTAGTTTCTATTATTTAAGCCTCATAAAGTGACTTCGGACCTGAACTGGTCCTTAAAAGTGGGTTTTGGAAATTTTCAGAAAAATTACAAGATTTGCTTCTAAACTTCTAAGGCTACTTTGACACTAGTGGCAGTACGGATCCGACAGGCTGTTCACCATGTCGGATCCGTCCTGCCCCTATTTCGCCGTGCCGCTACTCTGTCCCCGTTGACTATAATGGGGACGGGGCAGAGCTCTGGCGCAGCACGGCAGTTCGCTGTGAGAGGCTGCCGGACTAAAAAGTTAGACATCCCGTACTTTTAGGCTGGCAGCCTTTCGCCGTGCTGCGCCGGAGCTTCACCCCTGAAGCGGCGGTCCGGCGAAATAGCGGCAGAACGGATCCGACAGGGTGAACAGTGAAAGTAGCATAAGCCTTCTAACGTCCCCAAAAAATAAAATGTATTTTTTAAAATTATTCAAACATAAAGTAGACATATGGGAAATGTAAAGTAATAACTATTAGAAGAGGTATCACTATCTATTATAAAAGTAGAGACATTGAAATTAGAAAATTTGCGAATTTGCAAATAAAGGTGAAATATATTGACTCAAATTTATGACTATCATGAAGTACAATGTGTCACGAGAAAACAATCTCAGAATGGCTTGGATAAGTAAAAGCGTTCCAGAGTTTTACCACATAAAGTGACCACATGTCAGATTTGCAAAAAATGGCCTGGGCAGAAGAGCAAAAACTGGCCCGGGGTAGAAGGGGTTAAAGAAAGTGGTACAATTAAATGTCTCTCCACTTCTACAAGGTTCAGACTCTAAACCTTTGCTCTTCATGTGTAATGGATAATGTAGAGATGAGATCTTCAGCAGCATGATATGTTTAGGGACATACAGAAGACAAGGAGGAGTAGCTGGTGGGAGGGAGCTCTCCAGAGGGATCTGATAAATGATGCTGTAATCTTGTAGATCACAGGATGTCAGCCACACAGGAGAGAGACAGCAAGCCTCAGACTGGAGGTCAGACTGGAGATCACATGACCAGGTATCCATAATCAAAGGTTCAAAATGTATGGATGCATCTGAGCAGCTCGAAAATTGTTGACGAGTTAGGGCTCTTTCACACTTGCGTTATTGTCTTCCGGCATAGAGTTCCGTCGTCGGGGCTCTATGCCGGAAGAATCCTGATCAGGATTATCCTAATGCATTCTGAATGGAGTGAAATCCGTCATCAGCATGCATCAGGATGTCTTCAGTTCCGTAACGGAACGTTTTTTGGCCGGAGAAAATACCGCAGCATGCTGCGCTTTTTGCTCCGGCCCAAAAAACTGAAGACTTGCCGCAAGGCTGGATCCGGAATGAATGCCCATTGAAAGGCATTGATCCGGATCCGGCCTTAAGCTAAACGTCGTTTCGGCGCATTGCCGGATCCGACGTTTAGCTTTTTTAGAGTGGTTACCATGGCTGCTAAAGTCCTGGCAGCCATGGTAAAGTGTAGCAGGGAGCGGGGGAGCAGCATACTTACCATCCGTGCGGCTCCCGGGGCGCTCCAGAGTGACGTCAGGGCGACCCAGGCGCATGGATGGCGTGATCGCATGGGAGCCGAACGGATGGTAAGTATACCGCTCCCCCGCTCCTAATATGGCAACCAGGATTTTAAAAGCGTCCTGGGTGCCATAGTAACACTGAAAGCATTTTGAAGACGGATTTGTCTTCAAATGCTTTCAGTACACTTGCGTTTTTCCGGATCCGGCGTGTAATTCCGGCAAGTGGAGTACACGCCGGATCCGGACAACGCAAGTGTGAAAGAGGCCTTAGAATTATATGCGCTGCTGAAAATAATCCTATATAGCTTTTCCAATAATCAACTTCCAAAATTGTCAGGCGCATAGCTGTAAGGCAGGGGTGGGGAAGCTCTGGCCTGCAGGACCATTTCATGTGGCCCCCCGGCCACCTGCCAGGAAAATACTAATGACCGCTTCCATTATGGAAGGGCTCATTAGGATGGAGGATGCACAGGAAGGCGAGAACAGCGCATTGCTAACTGTACTCACCTTCCCTGGTCTTATTCCGGCCCCACGCTTTGTCCTGACATGTACAGTGTCAGGACATAGAGCATGTAGATGCGCACAATGACCTGACGCTATGCGCTGTCAGGTCACAGTACAGATACAGAAATAGGTTACAAATTTTCTTTGCGTGAAGCAACAATATGGCAAAAAAAGCCCCTCACAAGAGCTTAACTCAGAAACAACTAGAGAACCTATAAACAGACACTGAGAGCTACTAAGCTAAAAAAATATTATTTTATTGGATACAAAAGTGCAGTACAATCCTGGGAGAATTTGTAGAGTACAACAATATAATGAGGCAAGTGACCTAAACATAAAAGCCTATGATTGGGAAAGCTGCCATATAAGATATATATTAAAAAGGTATCCACTATCCATGAGAGTGCAAATAATATCATCAAGTATAAAGTACAAGTGCAAACTGCAATATAAGCAGAAGAAAGGATGGCAACTCTCAGGTGTGAGTATTTAATATATATCTCTCTCTCTCTCTCTCTCTCTATTCAGTCGAATGCAGCAGAATACCATAATAAAGTGCATGTGCAGACCACACAAGATGGCAGGGAAACATGGTAAGTATTTGTTGAGAAGGCCAGAACCGCAAGGAAGTACAGTACAGACCAAAAGTTTGGACACACCTTCTCATTCAAAGAGTTTTCTTTATTTTCATGACTATGAAAATTGTAGATTCACACTGAAGGCATCAAAACTATGAATTAACACATGTGGAATTATATACATAAAAGTGTGAAACAACTGAAAATATGTCATATTCTAGGTTCTTCAAAGTAGCCACCTTTTGCTTTGATTCTTTGCACACTCTTGGCATTCTTTTGATGAGCTTCAAGAGGTAGTCACCTGAAATGGTCTTCCAACAGTCTTGAAGGATTTCCCAGAGATGCTTAGCACTTGTTGGCCCTTTTGCCTTCACTCTGCGGTCCAGCTCACCCCAAAACATCCTTGATTGGGTTCAGGTCCGGTGACTGTGGAGGCCAGGTCATCTGACGCAGCACCCCATCACTCTCCTTCATGGTCAAATAGCCCTTACACAGCCTGGAGGTGTGTTTGGGGTCATTTTCCTGTTGAAAAATAAATGATGGTCCAACTAAACGCAAACCGGATGGAATAGCATGCCGCTGCAAGATGCTGTGGTAGCCATGCTGGTTCAGTATGCCTTCAATTTTTAATAAATCCCCAACAGTGTCACCAGCAAAGCACCCCCACACCTCCTCCTCCATGCTTCACGGTGGGAACCAGGCATGTAGAGTCCATCCATTCACCTTTTCTGCGTCGCACAAAGACACGGTGGTTGGAACCAAAGATCTCAAATTTGGACTCGTCAGACCAAAGCACAGATTTTCACTGGTCTAATGTCCATTCCTTGTGTTCTTTAGCCCAAACAAGTCTCTTTTGCTTGTTGCCTGTCCTTAGCAGTGGTTTCCTAGCAGATATTCTACCATGAAGGCCTGATTCACACAGTCTCCTCTTAACAGTTGTTCTAGAGATGTGTCTGCTGCTAGAACTCTGGGTGGCATTGACCTGGTCTCTAATCTGAGCTGCTGTTAACCTGCGATTTCTGAGGCTGGTGACTCGGATTAACTTATCCTCCGCAGCAGAGGTGACTCTTGGTCTTCCTTTCCTGGGGCGGTCCGCATGTGAGCCAGTTTCTTTGTAGCGCTTGATGGTTTTTGTGACTGCACAATTTTTCGGACTTACTGACCTTCATTTCTTGAAGTAATGATGGCCACTCGTTTTTCTTTACTTAGCTGCTTTTTTCTTGCCATAATACAAAGTCTAAGGGCTGTTTCACACAAGCGGATGCCGTGCGTGACATCCGCTCCGTGAAAGAGTGACAAGACCCGATGCAAACTGCAGAGGCACGGAGCATTAACATGACTGATAATGCTCCGTGCCTCTATGTGATCTCTTTACTACGAAATCACAGTGACAACTGTGATTTCGTAGTAGAGATCACAGAGAGGCACGGAGCATTATCAGTCATGTTAATGCTCCGTACCTCTGCAGTCTGCATCGGGTCTTGGCACTCTTTCACGGAGCGGATGTCACGCACGGCATCCGCTCGTGTGAAACAGCCCTAACAGTCTATTCAGTGGGACTATCAGCTGTGTATCCACCTGACTTCTCCACAACGCAACTGATGGTCCCAACCCCATTTATAAGGCAAG